>NW_020451200.1:195448-273659 GCF_003343035.1 Apteryx rowi
CCCCGCTCGGCGCCGCCGCCGGTGCTGCAGCACCACCTAGAGCTCGGCGCTGCGCGCCTCCCGCCCCGCCGCCGCCGCCGCCGCCGGGGCAGCAGCAGGGCATCGCCAAACCCGCGGCTGTCAGGCTTGGGAAGGGTGTTTCTCCCCCGCTCGCCCACGCGGAGGTGCAGGCTCTGAGGAGTGTGCAAATCCGCTTTGCTTTATTTTTTATTTTATTTTATTTTATTTTATTTTATTTTTATCTTATTTTATCTTATCTTATCTTACCTTATTTTTATTTTATTTTATTTTATATCTTATTTATTTCATTTCATTCCATTCCATTCCATTTTATGTTTTTTTAGAGATTTTGGAAGGATTCTCACGAGGCTGCAGGCCAGTGGTTGTGCATTGCCGATCTGGATTTGAGCCTGGTTTGTAACACCGAGGAAMTCTTCACAAGCCTCACTCCAGGAGGATTTTAGCTTGTGCACATAGTGCTTGTCCAAAGATAAAAGCTATCATCTAACTTGCTCAGCAGGTCAAGATTTTTCTGTCTAGTTGCTTCTTTATKAACTAATACCCATTTAAGCACCTTTACAGGAGCTTGTTTGGCACTCCAGGAAAATACATGGTAACTCCTTGACTCAGTCACTTCCTTCARAATTGTCTGAAGTCTAAGATGCTCTGAAATAACTGAAGTCCTCTTAGCTATCTGTTTCAAACTCATTAACTACAGGGGGGAAAAAAAAAACACCCAAAACTTTAGACCTTCTGGAAGCACAGCAGTAGTGCCACTTTGTAAGCTAAAAAAGCAGCTTTCTGATTAGAAAGCAGGAAATTCCCTGCAGTTTAACCTGGATTATTTTGCTCAGTTTCTATTATATTTCAGATAATGAGACAAGAAGGATCATGAAGGATTAAGTACAAATATTATAAAGGAGATAAAAGTGTAATTAATTGGGCATGGGAGGGGGTAAGAACTGAATGAAGAATAAGTAATCTTTAAAAAGAGCTGAATGTAATGGAGTGGTTTATGTGTACAAATTTTAGAATATGTGTATCTGTCCTCCTTAACAGGAGTACAGAAATATCACATTAATATATGCAAATATTGGGCATAGCTAACTTTGTTTTATTTGTACTTCAGTGAAAAATCACAGAGAGCAGTTAGTGTTTTGTCTTCAGTGTGCACGTATGATGGAGTCATTGCACCTGAGATGATTCAGAGACATAAAAAGATGCTTGGGGAAGCAACGAGAAACAGTCTGAGCTTGCTCCTGATAGACCTTGATTGATGGGCCACATATTTCCCCAGTATTCCCTACGTTACTAGTCAATACACAAAAACTAATGCTTGGTGAAACAGAGCAAAACTGGTTAATATGGAAGTCTTGGAGTCTGCAGTCTTATACTGCTGACAGTTTTATAAATCCAAACTTCAGGCAAGCAATGAAAAATGCATGCCATTAAGCCAAATAATAATACTATGAAGCTGAATAAGAAAACATTAATATAGATGATAACTAGGTGGGCTGGAAAAGCAACAAGATACAAAGCTGAGGTGAACTGCTTTGGCTTTCAAAGGTAAAAAGGTAAACCTGATGATCAGCTTTCACATTGTTTTGCTTCTTGAGACTAGCAATTTCCTGACCTCAAAAAACACACAGACCTGTTCTTACTAATTTCATGAAGCACTTTGTTTTGCTGATGAACAGATTTTATTTAGATTTTGTCAGCATATAAACTGATACTTTAAAAAAGCACTGCAGGAAAGCCATCTTAGGCAGTGATGCTACTATATTAAATTACAGAAATTTGGATTTTATACAGTGTTAGAAAGCTCCAAACAGGATTCAAGCTTTGGCTGAGATTACTTAACAAACATAATCCTTCTCATTGGAGAATCCAGCTACACACCTTAAGGATTTATGTAAAAAGAAAAAAAGTCCCTATCTCTATAATTTGTAATATATGAATCTAGATTGCCAGTAAGGTTTGGGCCCATCCTTTCTGACATTTCCATCATGCTGTTAGATATACTTCATTGATAAAGATATTTTCTTCTGCTCAGTTTAAGGCATGAACTCTTATTTATGAACAATTTTTTGTGACACTTTTCAGAAAGAGGGAGTGGTTCTAATTTAATTGATAAATRGTTTAAACATTTTATATTTTACTATCATTAGCTAATAATCAGAGATAGTTTTGGGGACCAGACAAAATTCTCTAACCATCACTTTGTGGGGTCAACCCCCCACTTACTTGCTCTCTCCTGGTGCTGCTATTTTTGCATTCCTGAGGCCAGGTTTAACAGGGCTGGAGGGGTTGTGGGGTATAATTGCTCGCAAGAACGTAAGAAGCCTCTGTTGGTTTGAAAATTGGACTGTAAAGTTTTGCTTTGGAATCACAGCTGATCTTGACATTTTTAGCAGGCAGAACTTCCACTCAGCATAAAGTTACTGGATTCAGTCCAGAGAATTTGGCTTGAATGAGTGAATAAAGCTGAATAAAAAATCCTGGGAATACCTCTCTTCTCTATGACTCACAGAGGTCCTGCTGAGCATGGTCAAAATCTTAAATTTAAAAACTGCTTACTTAGTTATACAAGTGTTTCTGATGATTTTAATGTGGGGGAACTGAGCAATATTTATTCCATTTTCCAAAGAGTACTACCATAACATATAACATTGTGTCATTAATATTCTGCTATCTACATTGACAAAAGTTAGCTGTATCACAATATTTATTTAAAATTGCCCTAATAATATGTTTCCATAAATTACAGGTTTTGATCTTGCTATCTACAGTCCCTGTSCATGTGTTGAAACTTTAGTTCACATGTTCCCTGCTGTTCTTACTAATGAAAAACATTAATATGAGCAATTTTATATGCACATATGTTAATCTTAGAATATTGAGATTGGCTAATGAGACTGTAATTCTCTCTTAAATATTTCTGAGAGAGAAAATTCAGTATAGAGTTTGAAAATCATCTCATGATGAAACCACTTCCAGCAGGTTTTGTCAAAATATTCCCAAGAAAGCCTTTACAGTTCTGCAAGAAATTATCCTGTATAATGCTAATAAAGCAAAATTAGCTCGGGTAGTTGCTGACAGCAAAAACCTTCTCAATTGTTTCACTCTGTCAGGCTCCTGCACTTGGAAGTTGGTATGAGAAACTGCTGAGGACAAGAAAATGAACATGTGGAAATGGGGGGAGACCCCCTCCTTTCCTCTGGTCACTCTCGGCAGCCTGCAATGATCATCCTAAACTGGGTCCCGGCTCTCCACTGTGTGAAGTTGCCCTCAGTGGRACTACCTCTCAATACACCTGCTTTGGTGTATTGAGCAGATGTAAGCATCTGCTTTGGTTTTCTGTGAGTTCTGACTTTTACTGGTCTTCTGGACTATGTTTTATTATGCAACACTGGAACATTAGGGTTTTAAAAGGGCTGTCTATTTTTCCCTAATTATTTTTGAAGTAAGATGCTGCACACTAAAGTGCTTTACTTACTAATTGATGATGTCATGTGGGAGTTCAGTTAATTGGAGGGAAGGTTGGTTTTGCTGGTTTTGGTTTTTGTTTTCCGGGCGGCTTTCTTTGCAGGTTCCCGTTTGAGATGCTCCGGTTCTGGTCAGCTTGATACAAATGTGTTCTTAAGTTTATATTGATGCAAGTCACATCTTCCTATGATTGCTGGGTATTCTGGGAAGACACTGAGTCTTTTACCGCCCTGTCCTGCTGACTGTGGTAAAAGGCATTAAAATAAAGTATACAGTAAAGTTCTGACTAGAATTAAATAATGAATTTGGCCTTTTCCTAACCGTAATGCCTCTATAAATGGAGGCCAAACATGAACTCAGATATTGTTAACTGATCATCCTTGAGTTATGTCTAATTTAAGAAGTTGTGTGGCCTAATAGGAACAGATCTGTAGAGCAAAATAGTTTGTGCTGAGGATCTGATGCCCCCATATTCAGAGGTTTTACTTAAGGCTGGCTCTATTCTGGCCATATGGACTGGATGCCCTTTCAGCAGCTGGAGCTGATGAAGCGAACATCTGAAGCACATCTTCTGGTTTAGTGTCAGCTGACAGGAGTCAGCTTGGCATGCTCCAAGACAACTTCATAATGGGAACCAAAGCCCTTGGGRATGGGCTGGGAGATTTGCTTCAAAAACTCCAGGCTCCTGAACCAAACTTAAAACACTAATGCAGACACACCCATATATTCTTTAGTTGTTACAGTGCTCCCTGGCAGAGTTTTCGCTTGGGTCAACTGACATTATTGCAGTTCAGGAGGTTGCTCAGGCAAGGGGCTGTTCCTGGTAGGCCATATAGATAAGTACATCTCGCTTTTAGGAGGAAAAGAGTAGATATGGATGCAAACTCTGCCGTATCAGTTACCCTCAACTTAGAACAAGCCCTGGGCTATTGTGTTTACTAGAAGAGCCACAGCCGTCCCATGTCCTGCCGTCGTTCTGCCCGTGGAATATACAGAATGTCTCATTTGCAAGAGAAGAGGTGGGAAATGCAATTCACATTTCCTCAACTTAGTCTGCAGGTTGGGTATTAGGGAAGTGGAAAATGTGTGTCTGAAGACCTCAGGCTGCGTCTATGCTTGTAAATAAAATGTGCCAAAGATCGTAGCCCGGCTCACACCCATAAACCTAAGCTTTCTTCCCTCTAAAAACAGGGTCTCCTCAGGTAAAATCCCTGCTTTTTTTTTTTTTTTTTTTTGTAGTGAAGTTGCACATATATCTCATCCATCTATCCATTTTTGGGGGTTATTATAATGTTTTTAATTTGATACTTGATGAAAAATTTCCATCAGAGCCAGATAAATCCTCTCTCTTCCTTCTCTCCTCTCAAAAAGAATAGCACAAGTAGTGGGAGTGACAAAACCTCCTGAAGCAGAAAAGCCTTGTTGTATGCCCTGACAAAGACTGGTGCGACAGGAGGAGATCATGACGAATTGGTATCCCTGTTTGGGAACTCTATGCGTTGTACCCATCCCTAATATATGCCAGTCTTACTCTCAAGACCAGACCACAGAATGTGTGAGCACACCTTAAGTCTGCTGCACATAACAGTGGGACTCAGAGACCAATACATTTAAAAACCTCCATGACTTGCACAAAACTAGTACAATTAAAGCCCATCCTGTTATGCCTGACTTTAGATTCTGTATAATCTGCAGCTTCCTTTGCTACTGTAGGTACTGCTACAATTCCACCAAATTTGATTTTCAGCATCCATTAGGTTAGCTTTCCTGACACCTACGAAGACACTACTGATGCCCAAGGATCACAGCCATCAAATGTATTGTTTCTAGTGTTTGCAGTAGGTATTGCAGTCCCTTTATAAGGTAAACATTGCCTTTTATCTTAAACCCACACTGAAATTTTCCATCTTTTACTTTTTTCCTTTTTTTCCTTTTTTTTTAGGTTTTTTTTTTTAGTTTTTTTTTTAGGTTTTTTTTTAGTTTTATACTCAGGCACCAAAATAGGAACCGGTATTTCTACACAGGCATTGCAGTTAAGCAGGGCTCATCTGTAAAGTATTTCAGAATCTGGTGCTTGGTAAGGTCACATCCTCAACCGGGATAAAGGAGAGTTCCTTATTTAAACAAGGCTATTCTGATTTATAGCACTAGAGGACAAGGTTTGATATGATGGAAATAAAAAGTTCTTAAAGATTAGACACAGCCTCCTTGAAGAATGATGAAGGAATATATTCCTCATATTTGGTTCAGAAAATGTCTTGATTTAAAATCTCTGCACCTCTAAAATACCTCTCCACGGACACTCCAAACTGCACATCCTATACTTGTATGTATCAGGAGTATTAATTCAAGATAGAACATTACACAATAACATATGAATGAAGGCTTAACAAGTACCTTCTTAGTCTAACATCTGAATCTTCAGGAGGAAGAATTTACATGAAGAAAATTAATTTGGCTAGTGGAGACCTTACAGACTATCATCTTACCATGAACTTGACTGTATAGACAAACCTGTCCATTGCCATACAAATGAAAAAAAAAAAAAAAGGTTCATCTAACATAATTCATCTAAATGAATGTCATTAAGGAAAATCATACTTAGAGTCATCAATAGTTCATTGCCAGAAGGAAGGTACGCATCAAAAGGAGGTTTGCAAAGGCCTGTCCTAAGGTTCAGTGTTCTTCAATATTTTCATGAAAGTCATGGGCAATGGATTAGAGAATACTTTTATTAAATTTGTATGTAATACCAATATGGGAAGGACTGAGAGTGTAACAAGAACACTCAAGTGCAGCTTGCTACTGAAAAAAATTGGCCCCAGGCCATTTTTTCTACTCTGACACAATCATTCAGATGGCAGTGGGAACTAATGTGACCAAAAAAAAACCCCCAAAGGATTAGTTCTCAACTGCATATTGTAGAGTGAAGTTACACAAACACCCAGCCTGTACAACGAATAAGGTGGGAATACATGAATAGATTTGGGGCAGGAGCAAAAAAACACCCTTTTCAGCTACAGTCTAAACATATGACATTGTAAAAAGACCCTGCAAGGGTCCTTGAAAATGCACTGAGGGTCAGAAATAGAATATAAAATGATCTTGACAAACAGGGGAAATTCAATGGAATAAAATAGGATGAAATAGGATAGGGGCAATATACTGTACTTAAGCAGAGATAATCAGCTGTAAAAGTATGGGATAGGGAACAACAGTCTAGCAAAAAAGGGTAGGGTTTCTTGTGGCTCACATGTAACAAAAAAGTCCAGCAGTGTCATGCTCTTACAAAACAACAACAACAACAACAACAACAACATACAGGGGTGTGTAGCCTATGATGCTGACAAAATAATTCTTCTGTGATACCAGCATGCCTAATGCTTCACCTGGGGTAGTGCCTTATTTGACTGATGCACTTTGAGGAAATGAAAGACACTCTAGGGGAGAGTAATGACAACGACCGAGAGCTAGGGAGTACAACCTCAGAGGAAAAAAAAATGAAGAGTTCCTTAACCTAATGAAGTCTAAAGCAGATTTGATAAGTTTTCAGAAATGTGGGAGGTGGCTGGAACCGAGCCATACAAATCAGGAGTGGGCAGAATGGRCGTTTACAGGCAGTGCTCTTGTTTGTAAATGTTGGGCTGGGGCAAATGTATTTCTGTGTGTCCAGCCGTGCTCTGGAGCTCTGAGCAGGTGCATGGGCTGATCCCTTCCCTTTCCCAGCCTGAGCCTAACATGCTGGAGCTCAAGGTTCAGACGGGCAGAGGGGATCCCTTCTTTTCACCTGCTGTACCCAGTATGTTGTAGAGTACATGAGTGACATTAAGGGACAACGTCATAACTGCAACGTTTGCCTGGAGGCAAGTGTAGCACCCTGCGGCACAAGCGCAGGCACAGACTAGAGAGTAAGTCTTGCTCCTTCTGTGTTGAGGATCAGAAAAATGAGTTACCTTTTTATTATATAACTCATTACTTGTATCTGTGCTCTTCTGGTTGGCAAAAACTGCCTTTTCTGTGTCTCTTCCTGGCTTACTTCCTCGCACTGGCGAGTACCAGTTGCCTCTGCTCTCTACACAACTGCAGCAGCATTACTAAATGCACAGGGAAGTGACATTCAGCTCATACCATCCTTTTTACAAATATGTTCATACCTATCATACAGAACAGATGTCTAAAGAAAGTCCCCACCCCAACAGTTTAAAGCTTCCTTTACTTGTAACTGAAAGAACATGGAATACCTTAGCAAGCACCTTATAGGTACATATGTTATATTTGAATTTAGCTATATACTTTGTAGTATGTACATTTTATAACTTCATTTCTTTGGCTATCGTAGATGGATTCCAAGATTACAATTCCATTTTTGAAGTGTATTTTGTTTCCATGATGACTTCTGACTGCACCATATTGATCCTGTGCCTCTGTGTTATCCATGCAAATTTTGGCTTGCCTTTCCAGTTAGATTATGACTGTGTTAAGGCATACCAGACAGAAGGCTGTTCTACAGGTCAGCAAGCCGATACCAACCTTCTGCCAGAGCTTATGATAGATAATATCTGTATTAATCCTTGAGTACTAAATTGTTCCACCTACAGCCTCCAGTTTCTGCCTTTTCAAATATGAAAGAAGACAAAACAAAAAAACTGCCCTTACAAGCAAAAATTGCAAACTAAGTAACGCGGTTAGAAAAYGTCATGTCTCTGACATTGAGTATTCACAGTTAACCAAACAGTGAGGTCTTTGCTCAGTTTTTAGATAGTCCTTATTTAGGTAGAAATCTTGTGGAAGTGAGTCAGTTCAGCTGACCAGAGATCTCAGCTGCCTTCTGTAGATCTGCAGATATCATTTTCTCTTATATTTAGGCTTCATACTAATCTTTTCATATAATTTGTTGCCCCAAAGATGCATCTGAGGCCATTTATACATCAACAGGGTATAAAGATCTAYATAGTTTCCTATACTGCCTTCCCACTATGAATCAAGCGGTGTGATGTATATTTAACATGTGAGATTTCTCTTCTTAGGCTTTTACCGCAGGGGTAATCATGAAGTATTTTCTTTTCTTAGCATTTGGAATAAAGGAAAGCTTCTGGGTTTTTGAAAGAATTATCCTCTGATGTCATTAAAACTAATGGAATTGCACTAGAATATAAACAATATGTAAAAGAAGAGACTCAGGCTCCTGAGCCATGTTTACATAGGCATTTGAGTGAGGAAACCCCTTCTCTGAGCTGTACACACATCATCCTCTGTGGAGTGCGGTTTGCATAAAGCTATATTGTTCCCTCTTCCAACTCACTCAGAAGGTTTTTTTTTTTTTCTCCTTTTTTTCCCAAATCTTATATGCAGCCCATTTTTCTCTTTTTATTCTTACTGCCGCTGTGTCTTGCTTCCTTCTTTGGCCTCTTTTCAGGATGTAGCAGAGTTGGACTCCTACCTCTCGGCACATGAACAGTATATCTCTCTTTTAAAACAGCCTGCAATCCACAGGAATGCACCATTACATCAGCACTGGCCAGGGCCCGTGAGTGTCTCTAAATACATCCTTATATCCTGGGATTCTGGCAGCGAAGCGACCCGCAGAGTGGTGAAGTCTGTGGCTTAGCATTTAGCCTATGTCAGCAGTAACTCACACACCCCTGGTTTTACTCTACAGGCATATAAAAAACCTGAAGAAAACACAAAACTCGTAATATTGGATTCAAGTTTGCTGGCAAAACATGGTGCTCAGCTGGTTACACTAAAAGAGGGAAGGTCTTTCCCCGCACCATAAAATCAAGGAGTGATTAAGTGGCATTAACATAAAGAATTGTTCACAAAATTCAGCTTTTGTCTGGCACCCATGTTTATTATATCCATCATTATAATTATTAGATTTTCTTTTGTTCTTTTCTTGCTTATTTTGACTATCAACTTATAATAATTATATAGTAGGCACAAAGAGCAAGAGGAAAATTTTGCCCATATTCAATTATACTACACTTCACCTTTCTCAGATTAAATTAATCATAATTCATGGTTTTAGCAAACCACTCTTACAGTTAAAGGGCATTCAAATAAGGAAGAAAAACAAATGCAATCTCAGGCTCCAGTGTACTCATGCAAGCCATGTTAACCCACTGATTAAATGATCTAGCCTTGTATAATTATCCCTATTTTATGAACTAGTAAACAAAGGCAAAAAGGTTGTTTTCATAGTGAGAGCCAGCACAAGGATATCTTATCCATTAATTTCTATTGAAGTTTTAAAATATTATTGCTTAGAATGTCCTTAGAAGGAAGAATGTCCTTGCTTAGAATTGCCTTAATGTTCAGAAACTTCAGTCAGGATAAATTCCTACATTTGAAATCCGTTACGGTGTTTCAACAGAGGATGAGAAATCACACACAAGTTCCTCCTATATTTTACAGTGCAAAGTTGAGTTATATTTCATCAACTGGCTACAATTTTACATAACATTATTTATTAAAATTATACATTTTCCTGAATAGAAATGAGCATATTTTGGGGATAGCTTAATAGTGTCTTCTTGAATCACAGTTTTTTTGGGTAAGATTCAAAGTGCCTACATTATCATCTCAAAAGGACTCAGGTTTAGTTAAAGGCTACATATCTACTGATAAACTAAACAGCAGCAGGGTCTATTTTTTGGCCCATGGGCTGACTGGCAAGATCTTATGACGAAGTTCATCAGGCCCAATCTACTTGCAAATATTGAATTAACTACRGCTGAAGCACTAAAGCATGAACCGGGTATTTAAGGATATTACTATCAGGATATCTACTACTTCCTATAGGTTAACTGTGAAAAAAAAACAAAAATCAAACCTCTAGCTAATGGACCCATCTGCAAGTGACACTGCAACATTTTCCTGATACAAAGGTTATGCTTTCTGCTATCATTATTGTCCGTGCTATATGTCATTGGAAGCATCGTTCCTTTCTTTTCTCAGTCCATTTTGCTGCCTTCATTGTCTTTAATATTTGATGTTGAGGATGATTCTCTCTCTAAAAAGTATCTCCACTAAGATCAGTCTAGAGTAGAGTAACTCTACTGAACTCAGTGCTGCTGTACCTGTAACAGAAGAGAATTACGCTTTTTTTCCTGAGTATTTCAAAGAGAGAAATTGTTTTGCAATACCTCTTGATTTTATTGCCTAGTTCCAGAGGCTTTTTGTGAGATCCTAAATGTTTCCAGGTCTCCCTGTCCCCAGTTGTTTGTATTCGCCTTTCACATTCTGATTTCACTATTTAAAGGGCAAGGAAAGTTTACTGAATGAAAAGACCTTAGAGTCTACAATATCAAACAGTAGAGTGACCTCAAGGGAAAACATATTTCATTAAAAAAAAAAGAAAAATCTTCCTTGCAAATCCAGCTTCTTTTATCCACCCAGATCTGTCTTTTTGCTGCCTCTGTGGTAACACATGCTTTATATGAATCTATATTAAGATGAATTTTAACCTACAAATAACTAGATACAGCTATGCAGTAGGAGGGAATTCCTACAAGATGATGTAAAATTTTTTAAGCAGTAAAATTAAAAATAGCAGATAAAACCTGACCAGTAGATTTGGATCTGAATCAAGGCAACACATTTGGGAAACATTATTAAGTTTATCAGGGGTAACATATCACAGAAAATCTGCTTCTGTTTATATGCCATTTATTATTCATTTTTGACATTTCCCTTTTTTCTTCAACCTTTTTTACCCCTAAGCAAATATATGTTAGACTTAACTGAAATGTGAGATAACAGACTGGCCTTTTTTATTTTCTTTCCCTATAAGACAAAAACAGATCTTACTAGAATCAAAAAAAAATATATATATATAATATATATATATACACATATATGAAATCAAAGTACAGGAAAAAATACTTGACAGAGAGTAGCACTGCTAATAAAGGAGAAATCTGACTCACAGTGAAAAAAAAAAACAAAAAATAAAATGCTTAATAAGATTAAACTATGGGCCAAATTCTGCTCTGTCATATGCTATCTTATTTTTCATAATTTACAAAAAGCACACGGAAGACATCTTCCTCTCACAAGCATACCATAGCTATGATAAAAAGCTATTTTTTTTCTGACTAGAACAGGGTTATTCCAGCACAGACTTTTTTTGCCTAAGATTTTCAAAATGTTTCTAGATCAAAACAGTTTATAGTAGCAGGTCAAAATCAGGGAAAAATACAGAAAGTGAAAGCAATTAAAAGCTTGGTAAATGACCTAGTCCCTCAACTTGATTCAAACAAATTCTCACTGATATTCTTGAGATAAGTTCTTAATGAGAACTTCTGTCTGAGACTGAACAGCCATAACTTTTATTTGYTTTTGATCTGTCTTCAAAATAAAGGTAATGATTAAAAGTCAGTTAAAAACTGATCCAAAGTCAGCCAAGATTCATGCAGTCTTTATACTGAACTCAATTAAACCTGGAGCTCATCTTAAATTCTTTTATGTTTGTCATTTGGCCATTGGTAGTTTGCAATTTTCTTCAATAGATTCAAATGCAAAATATATGTCTTTGAAAACAGTTACTGAACAGTGCTTGGCTCTGATGTTCAGCCTTCCAGCTGAGGAGAATGTTTTATTTTTCTTTGCTTGGATGAGCAAAACTTTTGGACTGATTTCAGGAGCAGACCTTTTCTCTGTGTGTTCTAGAATACGGACTTAAAACCCACTCTATCAGCACAYGTTCCTCATATGTCAGAGACAGCAAACACAATAATGGGCATAAAATGGTGGAGGCAAATTTATTTTAAAATGCAAACAAACTCCCAGAATATAATAATGTGTATATATATATTACTAGGTTTTGCCTGGGTTTAGTAAATGCTGCAGTTGTGAATGTAGGGATTTTTTAAAAAATCAATGCATTAAAAATACCAGCTCTGTAATTATGTCAACTGTTGCATTCTGTTGCTGATGTAAATGATTTATTCAAATATCTATTGAGCCTTTTCAATTGAACAATTATGTATGGTAATAAAATAATTATTTTGATGGTTCTTGTAATTACAATATGCAATGTGTGTGCAGATTCACACCCGTGTTACTAAGGAAATTTCAGTTAACTCTCAACTAACGTGACTGAGCATGAAACTCATACTTTGGCAAATGTAAGGTAGCACGTCTTAAAACATAATAGTATCTAGAGGATGTTTGCTCAAAGTGGATACAGATGGAAGAGACCAGAGAGAGAGAAAGTCAAAAGGTATTCCTAGTAACCCAGTAAGATTGAACTGCTGAACCCTGTTGTGGAAATTAGCATTGCTGGTTATGCTGTCAAATAGCTGAGTGCTACTAGAGAGACAAGATGATTTATTGGAGCCCATGAAGAAAAAGTTACAGCTTGTAAGAACGAGTAGTTTTTGTTTGGATTKTTCTGTATTCAGCTTGGCAGCTTGAAGGCTACTGACTTGAACAGACTTTGGATCAGACCTTCAATAATCAAATAACTCGGAGTGAAAACCCGTTTTTTTTGTTTTGTATTGCTCTTCATGTTGTGTGARTACTTCTTTCAGAGTTGCAGATATCCCAGCACAAGACAGCACAGGACCCTCCTCAAAGTAAAGCCTTTCTGATACTGAGAACACCTAGATGTGCAGGCACATCTCTTCAGCATCAGTCTAWAAGTTGAGCATTTCGTCCAAGGTAGCAATCTAGGATCCTTCTAGTCAGTGGAGAGAGAGAGGCACTTCTAGGGGGTGATTCAGCCCACTCTAAAATTGGAGTTTAAGAATGAATGAACCACCCTCTTTAGCAGCCTGTCTCTCCATAGTCTTTGGAGGACTGCATAGAGTAGGATGTAATTTGTCACCTCAGGCAAAGCCCAAGGCTCTTGTAAGTGGTGTCCATTGAGACACTAAGTGAAAATTAAGGTTATAACCAATCACCTGTATTTGTGAAGATGTCCTTTGCAGGCAGGATTCAAAATTTGATGCTTCAAAATGCTTACCACTCCCATGTGAAAAAAGCTTTGGAAGAATTTCTCTGCTTCAATTAGAGGCAAAAATATGTTTTCTAATTTTGAAAAGGAAGGAAAAAAATAATTCAGTTAAAAAGAAGGTAAGAGGATGTCTTTTTAGCAGCTCTGATGCCAGTACTTTGATCATGAATTATTTTCATTCTGCTTTCAAGATCAGGGAGGTAAATGACCTGTCACTGCAAAGTCTAGAATGCTATCTTTCATTTTTATGCTACTTGACCCATGAAGTCAATAAGAGATGTCTCAGAGGAATTCCTCCAGCAGAAGTTTCTAATACAATTATGATACAATTGAATGAACAGCACAGGAAAAAATGGACTTTCCAAATACACAGAAGATCCCAGACTGACTGTTCACATTAGACCAAAAACTGCTATTTCATGGGCATTTCATATTTCATATTTTACACTGAAATGGCCCAACTACTACCTGGCATGAAAATAATCTGAATTAGACTGAATACTGTACCTCTCAGAGTTAAGAACCACAAATGTTTTCTTGGCTGATTTTTATTAGCTATGACATTTCAAATTGTTCTTGAGATCAGCATTTAAGGAAGAGAAGACAGATTTTTTTTTACCAGGTATGTATTTTAGAAGTATGAAATGACTGAGTCAGGTTGGGCTTTTCAGCATTAACAAAGATCCGTGGATTGGGCACATCTGTCAAACTCTAACCCAAATTGTTCCATGTCTTCTCATTTCTGTAACRCTGAATCTCTTAATTCAAACATTTGCATATTCCAGTAATATCTGTATTGGTAAAACACCATTTTCCATTTGGACAATACATATAATAAGGAGGACTACCAGTATTTGTTTGAAAAATAATCTTTTATCAGAAGCAATGTTTTTCAATAAAATAATTTAAACCAGTTTTCAGACACCTTACATTCGAGTACTTTTATTGATTTCCCTTAACTTACACTGAGCTATATTATTTAAAGATCTGGCCGATTATACCATGAATGACAAAAATAAAGAAAAATTATTTTGTCTTATTTGCATATCTCAATCAATTAAAATAATAGCTATAGTGCAACACAATCAGAATAGTGGGTCTCAGTGTGAATGTGAAGCCTCTGAACAAAAGAAATCTTCATTAGGTTATTAAACTTCTAAAATTAATAAAGCAAATGTCACTTTGACAGACTGTGTTAAACAAATGCGGCATTCACCTGCAGTTTTAAAACACAGCTGTGAAGAATTGACTACATCAGTAGTTAAAAACAATGTTTGACTGTGTAAATATTACAAATACTATTATGAATGTATACCTGAGTACGTGTAATCCTAAATTAATCAGAAGAATATGTACATTTCACCTGATATACATAATAAACACCTCCAAAAAATCCTTTAATAAGGTTGGTTAGATAAATGGTTAAAAAAAATGTAGAGAGATATCTGCTTCTGTGTTATATTGACAGTATCTCAGTAATTAGGATCAAGTATCCTTGTTTAATAAAGTTCCTCTAAGAGTCCTAGTTCAAGGTCAGCCTAAGGAATCTTTTGGGGTAGGTTTCTATTAGAGAGCCTTTGAGCTCTGATGCTGCATACTATTTAAGTTTGAGTTAAATGGTTAAAGTGACTATAATTAATCACAGCCTTGTGTGCAAAAAAAAAAAAGTATAAGATCACTTTTTTTCAATAACCTTCTCTGTAACAAACTGAGGTTCAGTTGCAGTCTCTCTGAATTCACTGGAAAGTTTGCATTTACAAGAATAACAAGGTGGTGGGAGGGCTGAGCTAAGGTGAATCACCTCGCATTCCCTCACACTATATTCATTACATTACATGATAAAGCTAAGCATCARGTAGCAGGGGTGTGCCTTCAGGCTGCAAATGGATTGGAAATGTAGGCTCTGCACAGAGCAGTGCTGCAGCCAGAGAAAGGGAGGTAAGGTTAAAGGTCTCCCTTAAGCTTTGTCCTACCAGGACACCCTAAAATCATGCCTGTAAATAGACAAAATTCTTCCTTTTGGGTTGAAATACTTCCTGGCCAAAGTCCTTCAGAAGTTCGCTGCCCATCTCACGTGATCTGACACTAGGACGTAGCCACATCACAAAATCCCCAGGATGCTCATGTTCTGAACTGCCGGGTGATTGCATCCATGACAAGTCTCGTGCTTTGTCCTCTTTTCATTATGGACAATTTAAACCAGCTGAATCACAGAATCACAGAGGTTGAAGTTGGAAGGGACCTTTAGAGATCATCTAGTCAATCCCCTCCCTGTTCAAGCAGGGTCAGCTAGATCAGGTTGCCCAGGACCCTGTCCAGATAGCTTTTGAATATCTCCAAGGATGGAGACTCTACCACCTCTCTGGGCAACCTGTTTCAGTGCTCATTCACCAGCTGAGGTTCATCATCTTCCACTACCATCATCCAACTTCTTTTGTGTGTCTAGAGAAGACAGACAAATTCCTCCACAATATTCAAGGCAGTAGTAGAGTAGCTGTAGCTGTTTGCCACTTTACTAAGAGCCATTTATATTTCTTTCAGGATTTCATTCAGGTGAATGCAGTATCAGAATGAGAACAACCACATGGACTGTAATGTCAATTTTTATCCAAGACACATAAAATATATTTGAACCTTAAGTTTCATTAACAGTTCTAAAATGGGAAGAGGTATGTGAAGAATTTCTTAATACCCAAGTCTAGATATTTAATTGTCACAGCCCAACTATCCAAGGGTTATGTTGATTCCAGCTGGACCCCAAATTTAAATCTGTTGAAAAATCCTGAGATATCTTCCTGTTAAACTAGGGATTAATGCTTGGCTGGTTTGCTTTTTAACTATATACTTACTGATTTTCTGGAACACCTACTGCACTGTTAATTTTAGTTTTAATTTCAAAACAGACAAGAGCAAGAGGTCTCTGCAAGATTATCATGTTACATCATTGATCTGCACTTGCAGAAGGCTCAATTTGCTCAGTAATAAGCAACTTAGGTCAAAGGCCATGACTGAAAAAATACAAAGGGTATCATTTACACCACTGTCAATCAGAAACAGCTCTATTGAAATCAACTGAGTTACATTTGTGTCAAATTGGTGTGAAAGAGATTCAGGTTTGCAGAATTTTGATTATGTGGCAGACAGGAATTCATTTTTATTAGTCTGTAGCAGGAAGCATTACAGACTACTGTGTTAAACTACTAGATACCTGGGGATCTGCTATAATATTTCAGTTTAACTAAAAAGGGGTTACTCACTTATTTGCAAATCAAAACCATGTCATTGTTTTAGCTCACTGGCTCCCATTACCTTATGCAATCTGCTTCATTGCATCCAGAGATTCTGGAAGTCTGCATTAGAGAATTTATCAGAGGCAAGAGAATAGTTGTGTGTCCTATTTTCTAAGGAAATCAAAAAGAACTCTTCCAACTACCTACAACTGACTATTAACGAACTCTTGTATAAGCAAAATTTTGGGTTTTTTTGGCTTTTGATGTTCCTACAATCACACACTTAAACTTTCTAATAGTTTTAGAATATATGCAGTATTTTCAGCATTTTTCCAACTATACAAGGACAAGATGATTTCCAGGACAGCTTTAATATGGGAATTTTAATTTGACCTATTCAGGGATCTGCTTGGAAGAAATCCATGGATCACGGTCCTGGAGAGAAGAGGGGTCCAGGAGAACTGGTCAATTTTCAAGGATCACCTCCTCCAAGCTCAAGAATGGTCCACCACAATGAGCAGGAAGTCAAGCAAAGGTGGCAGAAGGCCTGCATGGATGAACAAGGAGCTCCTGACTAAACTCAAACAAAAACAGAGAGCACACAAGAGGCGGAAACAGGGACAAGTAATTCGGGAGGAATATAAAGACATTGTCCAAGTGTGCAGGGATGGGATTAAGAAAGCTAAAGCCCAAATGGAGTTGAATCCGGCAAGGGACATGAAGGGCAACAACAAAGGCTTCTACAGGTACATCAGCAGCAAAAGGAAGGCTAGGGAAAATGTGTGCCTGCTGCTGAATGGGGCAAGAAGCCTGATGACAAAGAACACAGAAAAGGCCAAAGTAGGGGCCAAAGATGCCTTCTTCACATCGATCTTTACTGGTAAGACTAGCCTTTAGCAATCCCAGGCCAGAGACCACAGGGAGASTCTGGAGCAAGGAAAACTTACCCTTGGTGCAGAAGGTTCAGGTTAGGGAACATTTGAACAAACCGTACATACACAGGTACATAGGACCTGAGAGGATACACTCATTGGTGCTGAGAGAGCTGGCTCATGTCACTGCAAGGCTCCTCTCAACAAGCTTTGAAAGGTCATGGTGATCAGGGGAGGTTCCTGATGACTAGAATAGAGCAAATGCCACTCCTATCTTCAAGAAGGGCAAGAAAGAGGATCCAGGGAACTACAGGCCAGTCTGTTTCACTTCAGTCCCTAGGAAGGCGATAGAGCAACCAAACCTGGAAATCTTTTCTAAACATACAAAGGACAAGAAAGTGATTAGGAGTAGTCAGCACAGATTTATGAAGGGGGAAATTGTTCCTGACCAACCTGACAGCCTTCTCTGATGAGATGACTAGCTTGATGGATGAGGGAAGAGCAGGGGATATTGTTTTTCTTGACTTTAGCAAGATTTTCGACACTGTCTCCCATAACATCCTCATAGACAAACCAATGACATACAGACTAGATGAATGGACAAGTGAGGTGGACTGGAAACCTGCTGGACTGCTGAGCTCAAAGGGTTGTGATCAGCTGCTGGTTGCTGATCAGTCCAGCTGGAGACCACTCATTAGTCCCGCAGGCATTGATACTGGTGCCAGTACTGTTTAACAACTTCATTAATGATCTGGACAATGGGACAGAGTGCACCTTAGCAAGTTTGCTGATGATACAAAACTGGGAGGAGTGGCTGATACACCAGATGGTTGTGCTGCTTCAGAATGACCCTGATGGGCTGCAGAATTGGGCAGAGAAGAACCTCATGCAGTTCAATAAAGGCAAATGCAGAGTCCTGCACGTATAAGGAGGAATAATCCCATGTACCACAAGAGGCTGAGGGCTAATCAGCTGGAAAGCAGCTTTGTAGAACCTGGGGGTTCTGGTGGACAAGCTGACCATGAGCTAGCAATGTGCCCTCATAGCAAAGGCAGCTAACATCTTGGGCTATGTTAGGAAGAGCATTGACAGCAGGTCTAGGGAGGTGAACCTTCTCTTCTATTCAGCACTGGTAAGACCACATCTGGAATGCTGTGTCCAGTTCTAGGCACTTCAATATAGGAGTAACACGGACATACTAGAGCAAGTCCAGCAAAGTACCACTATAAGGGACTGGAGCATCTGTCATATGAGAAGAGGCTGAGAAAGCTGGGACTGTTTACCTTGGAGAAGAAAAGGCTTGGGGGAATCTTATCAATGTGTATAAATACCTAATGGTGGGGGAGAGAACAAAGAAGACAGAGCTAGATTCTTCTCAGTGGTGCCCAGTGACAGGATGAGAGGCAATAGGCACAAACTGAAACATAAGAAATTCTGCCTGAACATACGAAAACACTTTTTTTTTTTTTTTTCTTTTTTTTTTTTACTATGAAGGTGGTTGAATGCTGGAACAATTTGCCCAGAGAGGTTGTGGAGACTCCATCCTTGGAGATATTCAAAACCCAGCTGGACATGGTCCTGGGCAACGTGGTCTAGCTGACCTTACTTGAGCAGGGGGGTTGGACCAGATCTCCACAGGCCCCTCCTAACTTCAGCTATTCTGTGATCCTGTGAATTCCTTAGTTCCTATTGTTGCTCCAACACTTGATTGTTCTTTTTTATTTCTCATTGTTCTTTTAAGCCATATTTGGTAAATGTGGAAGCTGAAGATAAGGATACTTACAATATTCAAATAGGTTTTCTCTGAGGGTGTAGAGATATTTAAACATGAATACRAACCACTATATGATGAAAAAAGATGCAGTGTTTCCCCCAAATTTGCATATACCCACTAGCACTAGTTTTTTTGTAGTAGTATATTGATTCCATTAAGCTTCTCAGGAAGGAAATAGGAGGAAAATGTCCTATCCTTGTTTAATTTAGATTAAATATAAGAACACAAGTCATCTACATACTACTAGCACCATATTTCCAGTTTGAATTTAGCTGAAATACAACACAAAGCAACATAGAAGACTTTGCTTTGTAAATGTTAACAGACATGGAAAGCATTAGGTTATTTTATCTGAGTGATATGGCCTGTCACATACTAGTAAATATAAACTTAGTAACTATGCTTCCTGATAGTCACTTACTAATAGCAGAAAGCTTAAGTCTTAAACTATGCTGAGTAGAGATGACACCTATTCATTTATTTGCAGCAGCAAATTCTGGTCTTTCAAACTCATATCAACCAAAAATAATATTTTCCCCCACCATGAAACAAGCCAATTTTTTCTAGGGCTATTCTGACCCAAACTAGTCACAGGCATTTATATACATTTCAAAAATGCTGTCATTATGAGGCCTAAATATTTACAATATGACAAACTGTGTATTCTTAAATGATCATGAGCCAAGGTAACAAGAAGCACTGACAAGAGGTCAACAGAGCTCAATAGCTTTGACCATTAGTCTATATAGCTCCTCTTCAGAGAGCAATTAATTGGCACTCATCTTAAGACTAAATGATTCATCCTCAGGTGATCCTACTGATTAGAAAGGCAACCCAAGATGGCCACCATAGCCTAGATGACTAATGTGCAGATATGTAAAATCATGGATGGGRTTTATCTCCCCTGCTTTGTAGAACAGTATTAACAATTTTCCCTAGTCCAGATGAAAGACAAGTGTCATGAACCAACAGAAAAATCCAGGAATTGTGTAACTGACTTGAGCTTATATTGTTGTGGCATTAAAAACCATTGAAAATGTTTCATTTTTAAAAGACTATAAACTATACATTTAGGTGAGCCTACTATATCCCAGACCCAAAACTTTAAACAAGGTACTTTTACTTTTTTATAGCATTTCTAAATACAGACAGTCCAAATGCTTACTGTACCAAACTTTTTTATTATTATTTCAAACAAAATTCTGTACAAAAACATACTAGGCAAGGAAATTCAGTGACTTCAGCAAACAGCACATGACAACACGCAGAATGCTTTAAGGTTTTACATTTTTATTATACAAGTGACAAGTAACTCTCCTCTGGGCTACCTAAAGATAAGAGTTCCTTGTTTGACAAATAAGTGCAGGTAAACATGTATTAACTTTATCTAACAAAGCTCAACAGAATGACCTGGAATCCACCTACATTTACCTATCTGAAAGTGGCTATGAAGAAAGCATTATTCTCCCTAACATACATTTGTAAATGTCCCCCCATTAAAAAATGGAGTTTGTAAACAGTGGATTTTCTACCTTAAAACATGGTGTGATCACTGCTTCCAGAAGAAAGAAAAGGCTACTATCAATTTCTGATTCTGTTCCTGATGACAGTATAGTGATCTGCTACTACGATTGCAGATCTATGAAATGAACTCTAGAGTTGCAGTGGTATACAGTATCATATGTATAATACTAGCTTCTATGGGTTCTAACAAGGTTTGAAACATGGCAGTTCTGCTCAGAAATAAACTAAGACAATTCCTATGCCAAAGAGTTTACAGTCTTAATACTGCTTAAGGACTGAGTTCAATGACTAAATTTGTCACAGAGCAGCTGAGTCTTAGCAGACCAAATACATCTTCAAAATATTAAGGGTAAAGCTTTCGGGAGTGAAAATTGAAAATTCCATGTGAATGCATGAAAATTCCAGTGACAGCACACAAACCCTGACTTACAAACACAAGGATAAACAAATACAAATCTGTGCACAAGAACTGGAGTTTTCATGCATACATGCAAGCAAAGTACACAGAAATTAACAGTTTCAGAATGTGACCTCTGCAAGAATATGTACAGCAACTGCAGATCACTCAAGAAACACTTAACAGAACAAGAGCACTTTGCTGCTTTTGGCAAAATATTTCTATTCCATTTACTGGAAAATTTACTAGAAACTATGAACAAACAACTCAGCAAGGAACTCAACTCCTTGAAGGGTCTATCACATCTGAAAAACAATGAGGAGCAGTGAGCTGAAATTTACTTCTGTGTTCACTCTCAATCAGCTGATGAATATTAGTATAAAAGAACTCGAYTGAGTGCCTAATAACAGCTCAACTCTTAAAACCTCTTTAAATTGACCCTAGTCTGATGAGGCCAATTTGACACTAAGGAAATTTGCTGCTATGGAAGTGTGTTCTGCTTTAAACCATTTCATATCAGCAAAAAAATTACTTACCAGTTAGAGCTGTCTCTGGCAGATATTTACCATGATATAGTTACACTGACAAATCCTTTTCTCCTTAAGTCAAGGCATTAGAATTTGCCCTTTCCTTTCTAAACCTAATAAAATTATACAAATTCAAAATCCAGCAACGATCTTAGAATACATTTTATGTTTACTTATATTGAACTTGAAAAACGGTAGTAATTTCTCAATAGTGGAAAGATACAGGCTATACTAAATAAAAGAGGTAAAATGACCTCTTTCTCAATACATATTTGGATGTCAGCTAGCCCGTAATCCTTGAAATCAGAGGGTTCTCAACCTTCCATTTAATACAGGGAAGACAGCACATTTTATGAACGTGATGAACATTCAGGTTACCTTCTACTCATACAAGTTTGGTGAGCTATTGTAAAACTAAGTGACTAAAAACCTGTGCATATGTTTTTAAAACACACCCAATATTTGAATTTTATTTTCACTTATATTAACTTTCTACTACTTTAAATTTCATTTCTCTGGTAACTATTTGATATTTCTGTTTATTTAATTTCCATTTTGTCTTTACTACTTACTTCTGTGAAGAGAAGGTTGAGGATTAAAATGCACAGATAAGACTGTTGTAGATGTAGATGAAGTATCTAAGTAAAAAAGTATTTTAAAAGACAAAAGATAAAGGCTAGCATCAAAACTTAGTCTGCACTATATAAAGTCAGTCAGGTTATGACTACAGGTTCATATATTTTAGCAATGTGAAGAAAATGGTTATGTAAATACACACAAGTATTAACATCAAACAGTATTAAATTATGTAAACATRCACATCTTCTGTGGCCAATACAAATATCTGCTTGTCCCAGGATGCTACTGCAGCATAGCTCGGATTTGTTTTGAAGTAGATTCATCATTCAGGTGTTTTGTAGTGAACCTAAAAATTACAAGTACAAATTAAAACAGCATTTTGTAAAATAAACAGAGAAGTGAACACTTCAGTGCTTGTTTTGGAAATGAATACAGTTCTACTACGTATTTAAAGACACTTACATGTTGTCATTGATACTGGAGCTTAACTGCTAATAGTCTGACAGGTCCTCTTTACCATCAATATACCCTTTTCAATAAATGATTCCCTGTTAGTAGGTGGAGAATTGTGGTCCCTGGCCTCAAGCCAACACTCATAGTAACTTCAGTGCAACAAGTATGTTAATTTAAATTTAAAAGATGGGTCTGCAGTCAAAAAACTTCTGCAACTGAGCAGGAAACTGAATTCAAATCTTATTTCAATGACAGCACTTGATACTGTTTACCATTTGTCTACTAAATTATCATAATTTTTTGCAGGAATTCTCTCTTTATCTTTGTTTTCACTTAGAGATCTCAGAAGAAAAAAAAAACATGGAAAGACATAAGAATTTGGGTGAAAACTACAAAAGGATTTAGGAAGCTAGTTTGAATTTAAGCAGAAACTAGGAGTATAATTTTAAGAGCAGGTTTCTTAAAGGTCCTGTACCCTTGCATCTCCTGATATACCATTATATAGAGGGTTTGTTTTATTTTGTTTTGTTTCGTTTTGTTTTAAACCAGCAGAGTTTGTTCAGTAGTGAGTTACACTTCTGGGAATATCCTGGAAGGACTGAAGAGCTTTAGTGTATTTTTTTTTCCATTTAAGCCCAAACATTCTCCACTGTTTATGTTCCTAGAGAGACCAATCATCACATAAGCTCAAAACATACCTGTAGTATTTAACTCCACATCAACTCTAATTCAACAGACATGATCAGCAAAGATGGAGGTGGTTATGACTGCAGTTCTTACTCTATCCAGTAGCTCAATAGCTAGAGAATTCAATACAGCTGTGGTACTACAGTACCAAACCAAAATACCAAACTTGGTACTATGCCTCTCTCCTCAATTTCAGGGAAGTCAGACCATTATGTCTTGCTTCCTAAGACAGTGCCTTGAATGCTTAGCTACAGGATTGGGATTTAGGTTGCTGTCTTCTTGAAGTTGTACTATTTAGCAGAATTTTAAAAAATAGTTTACTAGATCACAGGCAAATTGAGAAGGGAAATATCAAGGGTATTTACATGAGAAATAGAAATTCCACTGTTAGCTTCTGAAAGTGTTCTAATCACTGGGGGTATTTTAATAAAAGAAAAATTTCTAGCAGTGCCTTAAAAACTGTCAGTCTATTCAATCTGTCTAAAAAACATTCCAATGCAGGAATAGATGAGTAAATCAGTTATCTAAATTTGCAGTTTCTCTCTCCTGCTCCCTCCTCATACTTCCACCTAGCCTCCTTTACTGGGTCTGCACAGAGGGCTAGCTATTTGCATCCAGTTTTGAGGACTCCAGCTCTTGATACTATAGACAGCTTAGGCAAATATTTCAAGTTCTGAAGTCTGTTCTAAGAAAAAGTGTCTAACAATTAGTTGTGAAGCAACACATTAGTTTTTAATATAGCTCCAGGTGTTTGTCGGAAGTGACTTAAGTCTACAGGAGAGTCAACAGTGAAATCTGTGTCATCTAACTAACTTTTCAATAATTAAAGTTATCTAATTTAAATTCAGCATTTTGGTGCTGTCTGTAAGCAATAAAAACAGAAAAGTAATTCAACTTATCTTAGAAAGAAATAGTATAAATCACTCTGCAAAGATGCCAGTTTCTTCTCTTTGAGTATAATGGGAGCCTAGAAAACCACCTTAGACCTAATGTTTACCTTTTAGTTGGTAAAATTTTTAGAAGATTAAACAAACCTTAAGTATCTCTGAATGGGGACATTAAGACTTCCAATATTCATACTCATTGCCTATCAAAGTGAAATGGAACTGAAAGGTATTAATTTTACTTAAGAAAACCCCAGGTAAAACACCTGAAAGGACTTTTTTTTAAATAAAACAAGCTTCTTAAGTGAGAAGAGTCTTAAATACAAGGAGGCTGGGAGAGAAAAAGAGGAATTTGTTGAGGCTGAATCAAACAATTATCCCATACATACCTGAGAGCATTCAGAAGTCCTTCCACAGTGTCAGGTGGTTGTTCCTTTAAAACTTTTATGCAACCCTTCATCTGGGAACAGAAGGATGCCACTATTGAACAATGATATATAAATTGCACTAGCTGAAAACAAGGAAAAATTTCACTAATGATAGGCAGCTTAGTTTCTTGTGTTAATGTTAATGTAAGTGTTAATGCTGTTCTTTGAGACACAAGAAAAGCATTATAAGTTATTAAAAACTATTTTAATTTATTAAAAGTCTAACTTTAACAAAAACAATGTCTACTTTAATAAGTATATATACTTTAATAACTATATATTTAACCTTACACATGATTTCTCCAATTCTAACTTAGAAAAAAAATAAATAAATCAACAACAGCTGATACAAGCTAAAAATGATGAGACTTGTAAAGAGTTCCATGTCATTGCTTTTAGTGTCCGTCACAAGAGATGCTTCAAATTTGACTTTCAGTTTTGTGCTTGCACACAGGAAAGTAATTTTCATTATTCAGTTTGTAGTTGTAAATCTAACTGGTGATAACTTATGATTTTTTTTCATAACTAATAGTTACAAACTTAATCTGAGAAGTCTAAGATGTTTGATTTTAAACACCACAGTGAAAGAATGTCTGTCTTGGAGACTGTAAAAAACAGACTGAAAACACTGTCCAAATTTACAAAAGATGAAATGAAGCACAAAAAGCAGAGGCTGAACTCATCTGATCAAATACACTGACTCCCTATATAGTCAATAAAGAGAAACAAGAAATTCCTCCAACCTGTTCAGAATATAATTTCAGACATGGTGAATCATACTGCAGAAGCGCCTATTTCTTCCCATTGCTATGAAGATATCTAATAGTTATTCAGAAGTTAGCCTAAATTAATTCCGTCTTATTTAACATGACAGATAAAGATGAGGCAAAGTCAGGATCTGAACCTTCTCATTTTCGAAGTCACATTACAGTGCTAAATCTAGTATTTTTTTTTTGGTAGCTAAACAGCAACTCTGCCTTATTATGGAACAGTTAACTGGAGTCCATGTATTTGCCAAAGTTATTTGGAAAATGTAACAACGCTCAATGCTTCTGCTCAATGACCAGCCTAACAACAACAGGTCAGTTGGCTCATTTCTACCTGTAAGATAAAGCTAGCTATGCAAAGAGCAGATCAGATGAAATTCTCAGGGTAGCAGCACATATTGTTAGATAACATAGTTACTTCTGAATCAGAGACACTTGAGACTATGTTCACATCACTCATTACAGGCTTAGATGTCCTATCAGATCAGACCTAAACTCAAAGGGGAATAAAAATTCAAACCATTCATTTCTGTTTCTGTTAGAATCCTTAAATCAGTCAAAGAAGAGAATCAGTTAGGACATCTAAGCTAGGTGCCTGTAATTAACAGCTTGAAATACAGCTTCCAGCCATGAAAGAATAGGGGAACGTTAATTTGCTCCATTGTCCCTGGCCTTCTCTTGAAATGGCTCCCAAGAACTGACTGGTCTGCAGAAGAGAGTCATTTTTCATATTAAAACCAACACACCATCTGAAATATTATAAGAGTTTTTTTGTTAGAGAAGGCTCTCTAAACTAACTAAGCAAATTAAGATTTGGGATTGTGCACTCATTTTTAAAAACTGAACTGTACATTTCATACCTAATAGAAGTGCTTCCTTTACACTTTACCTCTGTCCTGTAGGATCACAGGGCTTTATGATAAATGTGAAAAGGAAAGCACAAACACTGTACTTTTGGTCCTAACAAAAATTTTACTTATATAGGAACACAGCCCTCTAGACAAGAGACTGAACTAAAAGTCAGGAAGTCTGCATTCAATTCCCAGGCTTTATCTGCTGCATGACCTTAAGCAAATCAATTCACCTCTTTGTGGCATAGCTTTTCTTCTGAAAAACAGAGTCAAACAAGAGATGAAGTAAAATAATGATATCTACAAATGAAAAATGCTAAAGATGACTCCAAAAATTAATTATATATATATATATATATATTTATATAAACGCTGAAGTAGGTTATCTTGCAAAGGGAAAGGCTATTAACATCTTTTTCATGAATTCCAACTTATTTCTGCTGGGAGACATGTTTCAGGAGATTCAGGGTTGTAAAAACATAAAAACAGGTAGCACAGATAGAGTACTTCTCTGTGTGTGCTTGTAATACGTCAGATGAAAAAATAACATTGATTTCCCTGTGTCTGGCCATGCCAAAACTAAAACTAAAGGCTCATTATCAACATGACAATAATAACATTTAGGTTCTGCTACTTTAGATCTCAGCCAAAGCAGAGAAAATGTAGAAAATTTGCTTATTTACAACAGAATTACTGCCAAAAGTGAGCATTTCAGAATAAATTACATGATTAATAAAAATGATGTCAGCAGAACTTATTCCAGAGTAGGTGTAATACAAAGTTATTTTAGTGTAACCGTACAGTTGGTAGGAGAGCAGAGTTAACAAAGGCAAATGGGTATCTGTGTAAGGAAGAAAATATAAAGAAAAAACCCTGACCTTTATTTTAATTTCAAACAAGCTAATATATGAAAATATGTAGGTGAAGATGAATTTAAATTTTGCCATTCAAAAGCTATTWAAATAATTTATATATTTATTTTTAAATATATAAATATTTAAATATATTATATATATTTAAATATATTAAATATATTAAATATAAATATATATATTTATATTTAAATAATATATTTATATTTATAATAATTTAAAACAAAAACCATACGTTTGTGCTGAAAAAATCTAGATGAGTATTCTCAAACTTAGAGTATTAAAAAGTCACTCTTACATCAATCTTTGATGTCTTTGAGAAAGCTCCCACAGGGTGAACATGATCATACAGAATAATAACTCCCACCATTACTCGCATGCAGAACATAAGAGTCTCTTCACTGGTGAATCTACTCCTGTACTCTCTGGAAAACAGAACCAAAAAAAAAAAAAATCATGACTTTTTAACTGGACAGTTTTGCAAACTAGATTATGAATGTATGAACTCTAAATATTGTATTTTAAAGTTGAAAAAGAATCTTAGTAATATTTTAAAGAAATCATATACCAGTGGGATCTTTGAACTGCAAAAATCCTTGCCAATTTAGAAAAAAAGCTAGGAAACAGAGATATGTAACCCCCTTCTAACACTTCAAAGTTCAGATTCTCACATCTGTGAAGTTAATCTTGGACATTTTACCAAAAGCTTTCATAGGTCATGAAATATGATGGAGATTGACTATTGATATTTCTGTTTACTCTTAGAAATGTAAGATACTAGGACCTTAAAGGAAAGCTACTCCTTTTGTTTAAATTCCCACTTTGAAGCAGTTAACATTTAGGTGGGTTCTAATTTTAGCAGCTAGTAAGCTCAGGGCTTCACCTAGGTGGACTGCCTTCACATGCATCTCTTGCTCTCTCCCCTAAATATAAAGGCAACTTCAACAACCCATGTTCCTTAAGAATCTAAAATGCAGAGGCCAGTTATATGGGACTAGACTGAACTCATGCCAAAGAGTTTTTCCTTTATTTTTTCAATGGCAAAATAAGCATACTGATTGCACAGTTAAAACAGTTCCTATCCGCCTTAATCCCTGAAATCATCAGGAAATGAAAACTGAAATACAGCACAGAAGAAGCCTGAGAAACAGAAAGCATTCAGTTTCCTTAAAGTATTATTGAGTAGACAATATATTACTAAGCAATATATACATTTATCTACTGTCATTCATTGGTTTTCAATATAAAACTTGATTTTTTTTTTTAATTTAAACATTTCAATAAAACATTAGAAGCTGTACTATGCTACCTCCCAGTTTATTAGGACTTCATTTTTCTTCTTCTGTTTAAATAGCACAGCATCATAACATGACCAGAATAAAAGGCTATGGACCTCTAGATCTGAAAATGTTTTATTATCACACAGTTAAAACAAGATGTCGAACATAACAGTAAATGCATTTATCTTCTGTTGGGTGAATCACAACTTTCTATTTCTCTAATCATACAATAAGCTTACACAACCAGGTTAGACTTCAGTGACTACTTCTAAGACATCCCTTGACTGTGAGATGACTCCCATCTACATACACCTTTCCAGAATTTTGATAAAACAAAAGCAATAACCTCACCATTAAGCCTTCCTTAACAAAATTCARTTCTGATTCATGAAAAATATCCAAGGTGGTTAAAACAGGTGACCAGGCTTTCTAACACCAGATCATGCTTTGTATACAAATGTGGTAACACCTTAAGGCCAACATACTGGAATTCATTTGGAAAAACTGATTATCCTAGGTAGTTACTTAAAATACAATGTAAATTCTCTTATACAAGAAAAATAAGATTTAATGCAAAACTTACGGTGTTTCCAACATGACTTTACATACGCTAGCCATAGTACTTAGACAGTCTGTTGTGTTCTCAATTGGTAAGGTTTTGTTCTAGAAGGGTTAAAAACAGCCACTGTTCAGTAAATCATCTTGTAAAACTAAAATTAAGAATGTATTGTACTTTTTCTCTCCCATTACCTACTTCTGACACAAAATATGTAGTTGCATTACTGAGTGTTTTCAGCATTGGTGTGGCTTCTGCATAAAACAGCGACATCCTATTGGCCATTTCGTTGTTTACTTCATTCTCAATGTCTAGCTAATAAAAACATGAGGAAAAAAAATAGTTAGTAAAACTCTTAAAATTTCCAGCAGCAAGAAAATATGTAGTACATGTTCATGTCAGCAAGCAGATTGTTGCATGAATAGTTCCAGTCTAATCACTTGATCTGGACTCGTGATTAACTCTGTGTGACAGAGGGAACATGACAGCTAGTGAATCAAAAGAAAAAACATTACCACAACTGGCATAAATACACACTGGTAAATACCTCAGTGAGAACAGCATATCAAAGTTGTATTTACTTACATGCATATTGTTTATTCTGTTGCGACTTATTGTCCGCCTATAATAACTGAAGTCATTCTGAATTGCTGGGTTTCTCATCTTAAAGGAAGACAGGAAATAATCAGTTTCAGGTGTTCAAAATATATGGAAAAAATCAGCACATATTAAAAGATTTTATTAACCTTGAGTTCATCAAAACGAAGAGTAAAATGCAAGATTTCTGCAAACTCTTTAGCTAGAGCCTGTTCCCGTTCCAGGTGTTGAGTTGGAGTATAAGGTGGGCACGTCAAGGACTCCAATAAGCTCTGCAGGGCTTTCTCTGAATAAGAGTTAGAAGCAAAAATTTTATTCAGTCCACATTATGACAATTTTTTAAGTAAGTTTATAAATATACTTTGTCAGAACRGAAGAAACCTTTGAATATGCAGAGGCCTGACAGGACTGTTTTTTCTTACTATTCTAAGACAAGAAACATTTGTCAGACATCTGCCTCTTCAGTCTCTCTGCCATTTTCTCTCCATTTTGTACCACTAAGCTCTTTTTCCCTTTTCTTTCATGTCTTATCCTTTCTGACATCCTTTATCTGGGTTTCCTATCAAAAATGCTAGAAATGGCATTTTTTCTGCATCCAAACCTTCTACCCTCTCTCCTTCACCTTCTTCTATTGGCCATCAGCTCAGTGTAGAGATAGTTCTGGCACGTTACTAAAATGGTACTCAGCTACTGACAGCAATGTGGTCCAGCTCCTGCAGCTGTAAGTACTAGCATTACTCAAAAAGTGATAGATGTAGTAAACAGGACATCACTGTAGAAGAATTGCCTTCTATTGTGGGCTCTCCCACTTTATAAGTTTTTGCACACTGCCTCTCCTCCAGACTCCTATTTCAAGGTGTAATTACATGATTTGGAAGGGGCCGGGGGGGGGAGGGAGGGGGGGAAGGGCAGCAGATGTGGGAATGGCAAAGCCAGCTTGCAGTATGTCCAACCTTGGATTTTCACCCTGTGAGACAGTTTTTTGACACTTCCCTCCCTCCATTATCCCTACAAAAGAGTCTCAAAATATTTTCAGTTTTAATTCTTTTTAAAACTCTGATCTCTTCAAGACCCAATTTAAAAAAAAAAAAAAAATTGCATTAGTACAATAAAGAGCAGTGAAGTGCAGAACCATGATGCAACAGAGAAAGTTTACATAGTTAAATCACACACACTGCTTGTATTCTTTAGTACAGATTTAAGTGATGAGGTGAAAAGCTACGATAATTTTGAAACTAAAGATTAAAAATATGCTCTGATAAATGTAAAACGCAGGTAAATGTCTGTTGATAAAGAATAACTTTTAAAAAGTTAATGGTAAAGAAACTTCATATATCTGTATATATAAAAGAACTTAATAAAACAGATATACTAAAACAGTGCTCACCTAATCTGAGTGAAAACTCATAAAAGCGCTTCAGCCTTACAACCAGAGGACATACTGAATTCCATGCTTTTTCTTGCAGTTGGATATCATTGGGGTTTTGTATTGCCTGAAATGAAAATGTCACTGTGAAGAACTATGACCCATGAATGACAAGCAAAAGGTGGTTCAGAAGTTTTCTGGTACATTATTTTAAAATATAAGTATTGTAAAACCATGAACAAATGACACTGCGTAGGAACAGAAAATTAGTAAGTCGAAAAAACACCATTATTTTCCACCCTCCCTCTCTCCTTTTAACATAGGGATTTAATATTTTTTGTTCAAGCGCAACACTGCCATATGGGAACGTTTTAACACATTCTTCGGGGAAAAAATATGGCAGAAACATCAGGGAAGACCTTTTGCATGACTATTGGCTGCAGAAATTTTTTTTTTTTTTTTAAGGTTTTAATGCTTTTGAAATCTGCAACATGTTCTTAAGTAACCATCAGCTCGCACTAACAGTAATTGTGAGGTTGATGCAAGAAAAGATTTGGTTGGTTTAGTCTAATTGTAAGTTACAGGACCAGTTTCATAGAATAAGACACCTGCAAAGTTCAAATAATATTGTAATTTACTGTGATTCATTATTTCATTTACACAGAAGAGCAGTTATTAACTTTTTCTTTATAGTGCATTTCTGACATCTGAATATTATTTCTTCCATATACTCAATTTTGACTCTTACCATAAGATATATGAAATAACGTATATGAAACTGTGTTTCTCAAAGAGCAAAATAATTACTAATTATTAATAGCAAACCCCACAAGAAGTTCAGCAGCCATCATTTAAGGATTTGACATTATGACTTTACATTCAGTGTTACACATGCTCTGTAACATGTTTTCCAAATACTATTTTAATGAACATTTTCATATAATTTAATAGGATGTGCATGAATACAAAAAAGAAACAAGGAATACATCAAATTATGCTTGATTTTGCTTCCAAAGAACGGTCATTAACTTTAAAAAACATACATCTCTAATTTCTTGTCCAGCTCCTTTGTAAGCCTGAAGGTCTGCAAGCATACTTTCTGAGTCCTGTAAAACTGCACTGATCTGATTCCATACTTCCCTTTCTCCGTCTGTGGGCTGTGCATCTAAGAAACATAAAAGCAAAAGGCACAAAGTCAAAAGGTAGCTGCAATAAAAATGGCAACATTACTGAATTCTACTTAACATTATATCCAACTTGACTGATTGTAACTCCATTCTGATTCTATTTTTATAATTTTACCACACTGCAATTCTGCATCAGAAAGTAAAAACAAAGTTTGTACTTTCTAAAGTAAAAACAAAGTTTGTACTTTCTAGTCAAAGGGGGAGGGAGTGTCTGATCTACAACAAAGTTTTTTTCTAGCAAATTTGGCAAGTTCTTGCTCAGAATGGCTCTTCTCATAAACAAACATTTAAAAGTGAAGCAGAATCACAATGTTATTAGAAAATAGGACAATGCATCAATCCTTTAGTAAAAACGTCCCTCTGTTTCATCAGCTCTACACCTTAATTACAAAGAGTTGTTCCGATTTCTTGCAGCTTGGGAATAAAATCAGACCTTTCAGTGGATGGAGCAGGGGAATATCATGCCCCTTATGACAACTGCAAGGAATTAAAAGCACTGTGATATCTTCAGTTCAAAACTCACTGATTAGAAAGAACTACTACATATCTCTCTCTTTTAATAAACAGGAAATATTAAAAACACTTTTTCTATGTAGCCTTTTTTCCTTAAAGAAAGGAGACCCAGTTCTCTGGCTGCATACCAGCATGGGATTCATTTACTGCCCACTCCCCCCCTTCAGAACCAAACACAACAGTGCAACTTGCAATGTATGGTAAAGAACAGAGGTTCTCAAAGCCTTTCAGGTTAAAATTTTAACAAGACAAAAATCCTTATCTTTAGGATCATGATCTTAAAAACAAAAACWAAAAAATACCCCTCAAGCGTGCCTTGAATACCATCTCAGAAAATTATCATTTTTGCTTAGGCACTACTGAATACCTATATTAAGACTCACTGTTTAATTTGTTTAAATGCATCAAGTTATCTATGGACCTTGCACTAACCGAACACGAATGGATGAGACTTATCTGTCTGTAGCTCTGAAGCAACTAATGCTTAAGAGCTTTTCTATACTTGTGTTTCATTACAAGTCCCATGAAAGTGAGCAGGTGAAACAATTCTGATTCTACATTCTGGAAGTTTGATTTTACTTTGGAAGTTTGCCCTAATAATCTTGTTAAAATAGAGAATGGAAGAAAGTAATAATTAGCTGGGCTTACTCAACTGGGTTTTATATCCAAGATAACCTGAAGTGACTAAAAAATTCCAGTCCTCCAAAAAGCTTAGCTTGTTTCCTTCCTAACACCATATAGACTACTCTGCATCCTTCAGAGAAAAACTGAGATTGGAAGCCCATGCCCTTCTTGGCTTAGCTCACTCCCTGATATCAGGGATGCCAGCTCTTAGAAACACCTCAGGGGGAAAGTAGAGCCAAAGGGAAAACTTCCTCAAACAGCAAAACCACAACTCTGAGACACAGTTCACTATGTGAAGTTCAGTTTTACTGACTGGTTCTTTTCCCAAGCTGCAAGAAATCTCAGGTGTCTCAGGTCACTGACCCATTGCCATGTACCTTCTGATAAAGAAGGAAACAAAACAGTAAACATTTCTGAGCTTAATGATGAAAGTGGTAATCTTACTAAAAAGTTATACACCATGGAACAACAGAGAAGGGGACAGGTAGGATTCACCTATGTATCAGCATCTACATTTTAACAATTAAATACAAGTTAATTAAAATAACATTTTCAGTAAATATTAAGACACAAAACAGAATAAGTAATCTATTAGTACAAGTTAAGAATGTAAATTTGCATATTCAGATCACCTGAAGCATGGATTGGTTAACAAAGTACTTTTGTGTTACTTTTTACAGTTTATTTGCTTTAAAAAATATTAACCCCTATAGAGATTTAAATACTACAGACTGTTCAGCACTTTTAGATTAAGCATGCTCTTCAGTAAAACCATCTATAGTTCTTTTTCAGATTTTCCCAATTAATTTTTTGAAACTTGACAGAAGGATGAATATTTGAAACCAGTTGAGTTTTCTATAGTATCCCAGCACCTGGGGAAGCAGGAGTAGGAAGAAGGTGGGTGAATGGAAGAGTGAAAGGGAAGGGAGAGGAAGAGGACTGCAAAGGCTACAAAGCAACAGGCTTAGCTTGCACTTGCAGAAGCGGTTTATGTTTATGCTGAAAGTACTTAACTTAAAAATAAAGGTAGAGAGGATGATTCAGGCTTTTTTTTTTTTTAACATGCGTCTCACTTATAAAATATGTTATGCAAACAGATGCTCAGATAAGATTATGATTGTGTTTCAAAAGGGATTTTACACAAAGATCTCACCAAAAAATGGCCAACTAAAATACCTGTAATAGATCACTTTGAAAAAGATTTCATCTCGCTGTGAACAATAGTAATAGTAATAATAATAATAAAAAGGGATACAGAATTCTTTATGACTAAATTTTTAGCCTTTTATATTGTCTTCTATTCTAACAAAGCCAAAGCTCATTTCTCTGATTTGAGTAATAAATGTTATTCCTGAATCAAAATTTAATAATATGGAATCACTGCTTCCTAGTAATTATCTCTTCTCACMTTAATGGACAGAGAAACAACATCTGCTTAAGTAATTTGAGCACATTTATAAATAAAACTAGAAGCATTAACAGTTATCCACACTGAATGCAGGTCCCCTCAACAATAAGTTACCATAGTCACTAAACTACTGCATTTAAAGTCTGATAGTCTTTACAGTACCCATGATTAGCTTTCAGAGTACATTCACTTTAATAAGATGGACTAGTAAACTGTTCCACCTCCAAAAGCCTTTGCCTGTGTTTTTCCACTGTGAACCTTAAAACTGACAACTACAATTCTCTATCAAATCATTTCAAGAGTCAAACTAGGTTTGACTTCCACATACAGCTTCTACCAGCAAATTCTAATTTAAAAAGCAGAAATTATAGCTTTGGAGAGAAGAATAATTCCATTGGCTCCATCAGAAATAAGCAGGATATGATAACTCCTCCAATCCATGAACAAATAATCTCTTTCATTTTTACAAGTAGCCTATTCCATGCTTTAGATGCGGCTTCAGGTTTCATAAGAAAAAGGGGAAAGCTAGACCAACTATTACCAATTTGTGGATGCAATAAATATTTCAAGTGCATAGTAGGGTGGGAGGGTAGAACCATTATCCTCTTCTTTCTCAGGAAAATGCCTGGCCCTAGGTTCAAAAAAACCAAACCGTCCAAAGTATCTACATCATTCTTCACCAACTTCGCATTAGAAAAAACATAGAAACTGCTATATAGACATAGGAAGACATAAGTACTCATAAGACAAGATTACACATAAGAGAATGTATATGAAACCTTTACCAATACAAAGTCAAATATAACAATATCTCGAGAGTTAGTTTTTGTGAAGAAATAAAGGAGAGTAGTAAAAGAAGTGTTTCCAATCCATACACCCTTTTTGAATTTCAAATGCAGACCAAAAGCACAGAATTCTATTCTACCTTGAGACAAAATGACCCCAAGTTAAGAGGATTCCCACGGAAGATAGTCTTTGCATTTCTTTAAATGAGGCATCATATCTGTCTAAACCATCATAGTCAGCTGGCTCTGACAGCCTAGTAACAGAACAGTAAGTATAACAAGATGTCTTGCAGGCTCTGCTTCCAGCCTTTCTTGTCCTGTCCATCGCTGAATATGGCTACTAAAGCTCACCAGCCAGCAAAAGTAAGTTAGGGTGGTGTATGTATTTTACTGTATTATGCTGAAGTCCTATTTCAGGTTTGTCACAATGACATTGATTTTTCCCCTTCCAATCTGGGAAGATTAGACAAAGATTAGATTAGACAAAGAGCTAGTTTATGTCCTTAAAAAAAAGACAAGTTGCAAAGCATTACTTACTATAGCGAAAACTGCATTTCAYAGGATATGAAAACATGCTGTGTTCCATATAATAAAAAGAATGGTACTATTTTGAAATAGTATCCTGTCCATGGTTTAAGCCAAAGTTCCATTATACACTGGATTTTAAATTTCATCCTTTCTAAACTAACGAAAACAAAATTAAGCTCCCTAAATTGTCAGTAATTGCTATGGGCATGATGCAATGCCAGGGAAATTAGTGTCAGACTTCCTCTCGTTTGCTCCTCCCTCCAGCTCTGCCAGACTCAGTGGATGGATGGCTTCAAGAGAAGACACGGATGTGATCCCTCTCAAACTGAACCATAACTTCTTGCTTCGGGCACTCTTAGCAGGGCAGGAGACTAGACTTTAATCTCCCTGAAGCTGGATACAGATCAGATCAAATCTTTCCCCTCTGGAGCAAAGGTATTAATTAATACCCTATTATGCAAAAACTGGGCAGTGGCTCTGTTGCCAAACATCTTCCATGAACAATTATCACCAAAAACTTCACGAATCCTTGCATCAGGGTGGGGGGCAATCCTGGAAAATAAGTGGCCTTGATTCTTGGCAGGGGGAGTGGGGAGATTAAATCGGGATCAGATAACAAGCCCATCTAGCTAACATTTAGGAAGCAGGGGAACCTGCTCAGGCTACCTACGTAGCTCTCTAAGTTCAGAAAGCTTAGGCCTATAAAAGTTCTTTTTATTTGGGGAGAGGATGGGACTGAAGATGCCACTTAAAGACATTTTCTGTTTTCTTCCCAGTAACTTACAATAAGCATTCCGAAGAATGTAATAAAACTTCAGTCTTTTAAGTTCAAAACAAGCTGTTGTTACCACACACTTCCCATTATTTCCAAAAATACCAATTCAAGTATTTACTTTGCATTCCCCTGAAAAAGGTCCTCTATGGGCAGCAGTAATCTGACAATAGATTTTTTTGTTAAAAACAACATTCATAAGCTGCTATGGAAAGAGCCTCAAATACTCAGAATCCATTCATCTGTTACTGATTTAAACAAGGTCAAGATCTAAAGAACAAAACGCGTTTTGAATTGACAAAATCCATTTCAAGAGAATCTACCTTATGGGCTAATGAAAGTCTTCATTAGAAAGACTTGGTTCTGTCATATAGTCTTCCTAGCAAACTTAGCTCTCAACTCAAAAGTGAAAAGAAATTAAGGAATTGGTATATTAGTTCAAATCTATATTTTGAATAAGAATACCCACAATAAGATACAAGTGTAAAAGAACAATTCAGTTGACCTTCCAGAAATGAAGAGATTCTTTTTCTCTATGTAAGCTATTTCAGCAGACCTTAAAAAACAACAACAACCCCCCCCMAAAAAACAGTAATTTGGCTGAATGTATCTAGTTTGCCCCAAAGAAAGGGCTTTTTCATCTGCACAGGAGAAAACTCTTCACCATATCACGCACTGGAGAGACAATTACCATCTGTCTCTGGCACTGTTGTTTGCTTTCAAGGCTGGACTGAATGAAGCTTCAAAATGCTGAATTATTCAGCAAGCATATACCAGAAGCCTCTACATTAACAGAAAAATTTAGCTTTAAATAACGTCTGTTTGCACAGATCCATAGGAGCTGCATAACTCTAAAATGATTACTGAAGAGCATACAGAACTGTTGATATACAACATTAACTGAAATTAATACTGGATTTGACCATTTAAGTATGACCATGACAGTTATGAAACTTGGTTCCCAATTTGGAATAAAAAATAATGGCAGTAAAAGGTGTCATAAAAAATGCAACCAATCACATAAGCATCTGCAGAAAGGGGAAAAAATAGGGAAGATTTTTAACAAATCTTTCTGAACCTCAAAATTTTCTAGGGGAAAATTAAGACAGTTCAGTATTTTAATAACATTTGGAATGTGAAATTTGGGAAAAAACCATTAAAAAGAGAAGTTTGTTTCTATTTTCAAATACAGTGCAAGTCAGAATTTGAAAAAAAYCACCTTTGAGCTCGGTGAAAACACTTTTTTTCCTATGTGTTCCTGTTTCGATTGGGCCATTTTTCAAGAACTCAAGAAATATCCAGAAGAAATGTACTGGAGGGGCTAAGGCTAAATATGAAAAGAACAGGCTCGTGAAAAATATGAGAGCAAAAGGAGCATGCAACCAATGAAAAGCAACTTGAAATCCAATACAATGGAATTTTTCAGAAGATCTGATACAAGATGTTCTGCTAAAAATTTTAATCAAGATATAGAATTCTGTTCTGGAGAATCATAATTCACAGGAAAATAAATTTAAAGAGATGTTGCACAGGACAACTCACCCCTACAACACATTGCCTAAACATGTATTATTATTATTATTATTATTATTATTATTATTATTAAGAGTAATGGCGAGGGGGAAATAATCCTACTATGCTGACCTTACGGTGCAGTTTCATGACTGACCTAAGACATCCAAGTCTCCTGAGCTGCTTGTTCTTCTATCCTGCATTTTTATTTCCCCCCATGTGCCAGTCCTATGGCTCTTTGAACGTGCAGTCATTTGGATCACACGCTGATCTGGCTTAAAGATTGTTAGGTGGGGGAAAGAGGTGAAGTAGTGGGGTTTTTTTAAGTTTTTTTTTTTGGTGGAGAGAGTTCTTAGCCAGGGCATTTTCCCACATAGCAATCATCCACATGATTGGTGCAATCGTGTTTGTACATGTTAATCCTAGAATAAGGATATGAGACTATGCAACGAAATGTCACCTATAGGATCACCTATTTTGGGCAGCACAGATTTAGATTTGCTTAAGTCGACTGTGAAATGAATTTAACACCTTAACATTCTTTTCCCACTTTCTTTATATGAACACTTATATTATTTTTGGCCAGTATCAACACACAAAGCCTCTGATTTTTGAGTAAGAGACTGTATCTGTTCTGCTTACTAGGAAAAGGGCTGTTTGGTTTTGCTGCTGCTGCTTCTTTTTTTTTTTTTTAAACAGTATTTGCATGGCACACTGTGTGCATAGCAGGAAGAAACACGGTATGTCACATGCTTTCTTTTCAGCTACAATAAACTCCAAATGAAGAGCAGCACAAAATATCGTGGCAGGAGTACTCAAAAACTCTAACCATTTCAGAAGTAGTGCTGACAGATATAGTTTGGGATTTGAGTGTATTGCTAATGAAAAAAAACCACCACAAAAACTAAAAAGCAATATCCTGATGCAAATAATGAAATACATAAAATATATAATCTCAAAACACCTCTCATTTAAAAAGGGACATTCTCCAGAATGCTTCCTGCATAATGTTCAGTATTAATTCTTGCAGTGAAACTGAGCAGAAGCCTTCCTCGGATACTTACATGAGTACAGCAACATATTCAAGAAAGATCTGAACAGCAATTACTTCACTAAAATTTGAAACTATAGTTTTGCCTATTTAACTTAATTTTAGTTATTTTTCACAATCTAAACCAGAGATGCAAACAGGCATAATATTCTTCTCAGACCAATGTGTCAAAACAGGTGTTGCACAGCTGGAATAAATCTTTGTGGACAGAAAGGAATATTGCATTTCTACAATCAAGCTAATCCTTCCTTTAAGCTTCTCATCTAAGATCTATTGCATGGATCTAGTTGGAAGATAGTTGGAAGATTAGTAAATATTTAAAGAGTCTTACAGCTAATCTATTTATGCAGTATATTTGAAAATGAATGAAGTTATGATATTCCTATACTGAGTCTGAGCCCAATATAAATACAGTCAAAACCCCATTTGCTGAAAGGCTTCAGCAACAAAACAAAAGGATTATTGCTCTCCTTAAAATAGCTACCTAACCTGTCCTTTTTAACCTGGATAGAAAAGATTTTGCACGCGCGTGTGTATAAAAATATAAATACATAAAAATATACGTGTGTGTATATTTTGTCCTTTAGATGTCAAGAAAAAGCATAAACTACTTCAATCTACAGACTATGTGCACATCCCACTAATACAATTAAGGAGGATTAGAAAAGGAAATATAATTGGGTAATTGGGATGCAAACATTTGCATCCACAGTAATCTTAAGTCTGCCTTATTTTAAATTCACCAGATCAAAAACATTTTCTAAGTTATTTGCAATGTCCAACACCCACCGTGACTGGAAAGCACTTTTTGAAGAAAGCAGAAACAAAACTGCTAGCTCTGCTTGCAGACAGATTAAGTCACTTGGGGGTAGATGGAGAATACCAATAAAATTACTGACAACAGCCACATTCTATTTATGAAAAAAAGGGGGGGGGCAGGGGGGCCTAAACCAGAATGTCCCTATTTTTTTTTATCCTGGAATATCAAGAGTTCATCATACTAAGGGGTTGTCACAGGAGAATTACAGAACTATGGAAGTAATTCTAGTCTCCATCACTTGACTAAACTTACCTTTTCTTTGTAACACAAATGATAACACAAAAACATCCAAGTTCTCTCTCTTCTCTACTATGAATCTATCATAATCTTATTTCACATTAAATGAGACACCAAGTCATTCTGCTTTACTTAGTGTCGATCCAAGGCTCTGGAAAGGCTTCTTTTTGATTTTTTTTTTTACAAGGAAGCCTTGGTAACTGCACTAGATTCAAATAATACTTACTACTGCTGACATCAGATAGACAATAATAAATAGAAGTGCAGGAAAAAATAGGAACAGCATGCTAAGTGTCTGGCTTTTTGGATCAGTCTGATACAAATAGTGGATCTTTACCTATGGTGATTCTATTTTAAAGTATCTGAATTTAACAAATATTCATAAATAAATACATATTCTATAATATGTAATTATAAACAAAATGTTAAATTTGAAATTTGCAGTTACAATCAGTCTCTACGTAGATAACACAGCAAGCCCCAAATCTATAAAGTATGCAAAATTGTTCTATACACATAAAGGTATAARTGTGTATTTGTTCTAAATTTGCATTACTATCGTTAACTATTGGGTAAACAATCATTTTTGTGTGAAAGATTCACGAAAAGATTAAAAGCAGTTGTGKGGGGGGGGGGCGGGGGGAGGGAGGATGGGCATGGAACAGGAAGGTGAGTAATAAAGCACTGATCCATAAAATTAACTTGTTCCTCATACTACACAGACATCATCAGAACTATCTACCATATACAGAGATTTCAGCACGTGCCCAAGTGGTTACATGATAAGTGTATATGCCCGAGATGTTTCAGGCGTATCTCCCCAGTTTAGCAGCCCTAGCCATCTTGTTTAATGGGGTATAAAAAACCGGCCCCAACTCCAGAGCAGAACTACAGTGGTTCTGTCTGCAGCAACTCTACCTTACAGATACAAGGATTTTTAATACGTCCTCTGAATGGTCAGCTCCAGTGGCCACTTTCATCCACTGAACTCAAACGGAAAACTAAGCACACAGAAAGTCACCAAACAAGTCCAGCAAGCATGTAAGTAGATTCTTATTCATGCCTATTAACAAAAGAGCTTCCTTTCACTCCTTACAAGGGCTAAATAAAGGAGATCAAAGTCCCCAACTAAAGGGCTCTTCAGTTACCTCTCTTCTACACAATACACATTTCATCCAATAAAAGCCTCCAGGACTTTATTTTAAAAGCAATAAAACCGCAACACATTTTAACCTTTCCACTCGGGAGTGTCAAACTTACTTAAATTTGGGGGTAGTTCAGTTCCTCTCTGGCGAGTGCCCGAGGAGTGTGCGCACGTGCCTAGCCTGATCACTTGTCACCTCCTCAGGGAGCGGGGGTTCTCATCATCACCCCATCTTAGCTCTTGTTGGCAAACGTACTTTGGGAAAAAAAGCAACCTCCACTGCCAAGGCCATAAAATAGGTATTTCCCCTGCTCCCTGCGCTCCTAGGAGGCCCCCCGCTGCCAGGCCACCTGTGTCCTGCCACGCCTGCAGCGCTGCTTAGCAGCACATTCTTACAACGCATGGCGTCATGGGGCTGGTCAGGCCTGGAGGTCGAGGCAGCCGAAAACCTTTGCGACAGCTTGGCAAGCCACAGAGCTCCGCTAAAGCGTTCTGGAGTTTGACAGACAAAAYTGCACGATGGTTTAGACAGAGGTTTAACAACCCAGTTTTACAATAAAATTCTCAAATTATGGAGACCGAAAAGAGGATACAARGCTTGCAGTACCTTTTTCTAAACCTAAACCAACCAATTAATTTTCATCCATAATTTAAAACTGATTCTTCATAATGTGGTAAGTTCAGGAGGAGAAAGTTAAGATATGTGTAAAGTTGTATTCATAAACTCTAGCTCTTATCCAAGAAAGCAGGTTGAACAATTTCATACGTAAGATTTAAAATATATGTTTAAGTGACTTTTTGAACCATAAATATACATAAAGTCTCATCAGTTCAGTAATTTTTTTCAGAAAAATAATTCAGGAATAAATTATTCAAGAAAACTGTTTCATGGTGATAAAATTTGTGTCTAATCAGCTGAAATTCTCTTTTAAACCATGCTTCAAAATGAAGTTATTTTTTAAAAAAATTGGCTTCTTTCAAAAACATCTTTTTTTTAGAATAAAGATATTGAAAAGCAAAACATCATACACTGTTAGCATTTAAAATAAAAAGCATCACACACAAGTAGTGGGGTAAGATTAAATCCATATTTAAGGACTTGATGACCAGTTTTCAAAAAAATGTCTAGAAGTACATGCAGGAAAACTAACCAGCAAAAGTGAATAGTTTTGATATAGACACAGATGTGACCAGGGAATTAGTAGGCGAAATACTGTTTTGCAGTCTGATAAACATGCAATTAAGAGAGATGCAATCAAGCACATACACTTTGACCACTTCATTACTTTTTTAGAAACTGCAATAACCCAGTTAAATCACTACTGAACCAGGCAAAAAAGAGTGCCACCTACCCTGTTCATATTTAAGCTTTTTATTTTTATTTCCAATATACATTTTCATTCAATGAAACAACATAAGAAAAATTTTACCCTTGATTTGTTAAAGAAGTTCATTCACATGCAAATTTAATGATGGATTATAAATGTCTTGAAACAGAAAAGATAAGACTTCGCTCATATATCTATCATTCTGCCCCCTTCTCTGTTCAGAAGTGATTTAAATCATTTTATATGGTTTTATAAATATCAGAAACCAATATTCAAATGAAGTGTAATTTGATTTGTTTGCAAATCTCTTTTGAATTGCTTTATGATGCGTAAGCGCATGCAGTTTGTTAGGAAGTAATAAGCAAAGAAGGCAAGCCAGGCAAGAAGCTTTGCTCACTTTCAAAGTCAAGGAAAAAATTTGGCCCCTGATCAAGCTCTGTGCAAGTGAGAACTTTTAAAAGATTTCCCATTTGGCTCCTGAAAAATAGAAAAGGAAGAGAAAAGGAGTCCTGAGTGAATAAACGATTTTAGAGGCAAGGACTTGGACAGACTTGTTCTGCTGGAAAATTTATACTGCAAGCAATCAAATTTTAAAAGTTTTTCCTCAGTTTGTGTAAAGTCAGGGAAAAGATTCTCTCATTGCCTTCTAATTCTTTGAACTTACTTTCAAAATCCAGGAAAAAATGTGGATAGTTTTCAATTTCCCTGGTAAGGACCTTAAGAAGATTACCCATCCCAGCAAACCTAGTAAATGCAACAAAATCATAAACAATTATATACGTAAAATTAGAAGGTTACAACTAAAAGCTTGACACAGTCTGCATCATATATTAAATCTTATGACAAGTTCTGAACCGTGAAAAACACTTTGATGTTCAATTCTGTGATCTTTGTGTGTTGGGACAGAGAGTAAGACCTTGTATAAATTCAGAAGTAATTCTATTCAACAAACTGGAATTCAAGCATCAGTACAACTTTGCTAAGCAGAGAAAGATATTTATGAGCTTGTTTACTTAGCAAGAAAAACAAACTCAGAACTATCCATATCTATATTTGTTAATCCTCTGAACTGCTAAACCCAGAATACTGAATCCCATTCCAGAGTTCGGAGGGAAAAAAAAAAAAAAGGCAGGGGAGGGCCCCTTAATCCTTGGTTTGAATTCTTAAGCATGAAATTATGGAAAATATTGTTTATGGAAACTAATTCAGTTTAAGGCAGAGTCAAATTGTTTCTAACCAGTAAGGCCTTATAAAATATTACTATCAAAATTATTAGAAAAATAGCTAAAAATCCTATTCCTTTTAACTTTAAAAATTTATGTATGCATTTTTGGAAAAAAAAAAGTTTAAGTTCAAATTCTTTTCAGCCCATCTTGGAAGCTTTAGCATTCCAAGTCAACAAGAAAAACTCCCAAAGGGAAAAGTGACCAATTTGTGAAAAAACAACTCTCTTTGAAAGAGAAGGAAGGAGAAGTGAAGACAACGTAGGTTTTTACCAGTGCAGCCCTTAGGAGGACCCATTATTCTGAAACTGTAGAAGTATAGTTTTCTTGGGCAAACTTGAACTTTTTCTCAGAAGAGAGAAAAATCAAGCCGTGAAAAGCACATATAAGAAATAAAGAGAGTCCGCCTAGAGGGATGTAGAAAAATGTAACTTAAGATTTAAAAGTCAGATTGAAAACTTTTTTTTTTTTTTTTTGCCTCAAAGATAAACATTCTCAGTGCTCTAAACCATGGATCTTGGGGCTAACATCTGACGCTGATCTATTTTTCAGTTTAACTCTTTTGCCATTTAAGAAATCCGAACACAAAAAGCTGATTCTAAGCATGCACATGGCTGATACTTCATCGGAGGAAACAGATCCCTCCCCCCAAATTCTCCCCCCAAGCATTATAGAAGAAAAAGTACCATTAACCCTCATTTCTATATGCATATAAAGGATACATTTCCATAGTAGGAAAACCTAGGAAGAGCCCTGTAATGGAAGGTTTGGTGATTTTAAAGCAGTCCTAATCAATCCATAAAATGATATAAATTTAGTCAATAATCCATTCAGAGCATGAAGTTTCACATAAACCCAGTTTTTGTTAGACAAATGGCTTTAATGTTTTGCATGAAATAGTTCTTCAAAATTTTCTCTCCAGAACAGATCCAGTGAGCAGACTGTCAAGCTCTTTATAATTAGCAGCATGTTGTATACACACTATTGAAACATGAGGAAAATTCTCCATTATTCATACAGTTATGACCACTTATATGCAGAAGAAGTAACACAGTTTTACTTTCAGAACAAGATCTGCACTTTTTGAACTCAGTCTAACTTTCTGATTATCCTACAAAGGGGAAAAAACATGCAAACAGAACAGAATAGAGTTTATACAACATTAAACCTCGTATCTTTAGTAATTTAATATTTTTTCACACTAGAGTAATACATTTTATCAGCATCGTGTAAAAGGGACAAGATAACACACATATATTTATTTCCTTTTCATAACCTTGAAAGAAACAATTTATATTATTAAGAAATACTATCACAATCTAAATTGACTCAGTTCAGATTCCTCACTTTCAACTCTCATTTTAAGCTGTATCTTACCTCATTGCCTTCAATCTTCAGAGAGTATCCAACCATTTCTTCTACTGCCAAAGTCAGTACTGCATCCAGAGACTGGTTCGGTTAATAGTATGCTTCAAACAGCAAGAAAGCTGTTCTCTTTGCCAAAAACAGGATATGCTCCCTCATTTGCATTGAGTAGTTTGAGATCATGTGCCCAATCTCTGATCCTCCTTACAGGAGTACAGCATATCAAGGCTGTGGAGATTTCCAAACACGAGTATTTTTCCTGAACTTTCGCTATAATCCTTAACTCATTTTTCACTTTATTCACCTTTCTTTCAATCCTTATTTAGACACTGATGCAGCCGTTTAGGTCACAGGTACAAAATGAGAATCCTGCCACAAGCTTTGCACCAATTTTCATGGTCAGCCATGATCCTGAAGATGCTGCTTTGACACTTTCTATCTCCAATGTGCACAAAACCAAAACAGTGATATTTAACTTCAACATCTAGAAGATGTGGTTCAGTCAGTCRCTAAACGTGTCTCATTTGTGATATAATTTCTTTATGGCTTCCTAAAAACAAAACTAAAGACAAGACCTTGTTGCAAATAACTTTCACTTTAAACTCTAAGTCATCATCTAGCACTAAGCTTTTAATTCCATATTAAAAGGCTAGCCTTCACCTTAACAAAAGGGTTAAGGCATAATATTTCCTTATCCCCAAACTGAATTATTTTATTCTTTATACCTTCCTGCTTCCCAGCACTTGGGTGTCCCCACCTTTCTTTCCCTGGAAATTCTAATACTGTATTCCTCATGAACTGCATGCCACTTCCAGGATAATTTTTAACCAGATTTCGAAGTAACTAATGACAAATTCTGAGCAGGTCAGTATATATGCTCTAGTTGTGACTTAAATGCAAATAAGCAGCTAATGTACAGTAACAAAACATTCATACAAGTTTAATCTTAAGTATAACATTCCATTTGATTAAACTGGAAAGCACTTTTTTTTTTTAAACTGCAAAATCAGTTTAAATATTGAAGTGAGAGTCAATGCATATATTAAAAATATTGCAATTGCAGCACTCCTAAGTGATAGCAACTTCTCTGTAGTGTCCAAACCCCTTAAAATTCCAACTTTTAATAGTAGGCTTTAGAGGTGATGACATTTTGACATGAGAATCATGTTTGCATTTTCCATCTTTTCTACTGCYTTCCAAACTATTAAAGCTTAGGTAAAAATGTACATAAGCACAGAGAAAGTATTTTCTAAGCCATTAATTGCTGGCAGCTTAAAACTAATCAGTCCATCTTTATGCTTAGTATTTAGATGCACACAAAAATATAAGTAAGTTATAAAGACAATAGTGAACAAGAAGGTACAGTTAACATTTTGTATTTTATATACCACTAGTCAAATGCATATTTTACAAAGTATTGAACTTGGAGCCAAAACAACACAAGTTGGTTTTCTAACAAACCACAGTTTCTCAAGTTTAATAAATTTAGTTTACACATTCTAGAGGAATTATCTAGGACAGGAAAAGAAATTCCTTTTCCTACACTAAAACAATCAATTTATTTTTTAAATTTTGATAAATAAAATACCTCCCCCCAAAGAAAAACACCAATGAAAACAAAAATACATACCTAAAACTAAAAGGAAACCCTTCCAATCTGACTTGGATTTAACATCTTCTCAAGTATACTGAAATACAGTTTTGAAAACTTAGCAAATGTTCACAAACTGGCTATTGTCAACCAGATTTTGCACACATTCTAAATGCCACATTATTTAACTCTTCTTTATCTTTGCTTATATGCTATTTTAGTGACTACATAATTTAGAGTGGTGTTTTGTATTTTTTTTTAAACTGATAGCTGTAATAGTRTATACATTGCTAAGAAGTCATAACTTTATAAAAGATACCATTTATTTCCTCTCCCCTTACAGGACTAATTTATATCAGTACAAACTCAGAAACACCAGCATCACAGTAGCTATGCTGAAGGAGTACCTAGACAGACAAGCATTTAAACAACGTGTTAGTGAAAAAAGGGCACGTACACCAGCTCAACTCTTGGCTACTCATCAGTGCTCCTTTGCCAGAAATTATTTCCTAAATCTGCCTGCTTACATAAACATACTCTCAAAGGCTTTTGTCAAGATCAGCTGGATCAGCAAATACCTACTGTTTAAATTCATTTAGATCATCCTAACTAAATGGGGTTAGGAGTGTTCTCATGAGCAGCTCCATTGATGGATTCTAGGAGAAACAGAGACTCCAAGTTCAGAAGTGGCAGTGAATATTTAGGAGTGATAACTTCTCCCAGTACATCTGCATTTGTGAAAAGTGAGGCATTCTGTCTGCAGGCTAGGGAAACTCTACTGTACTAAGCACACTAGTATCATTAAAGCAGTGGAACTGACCTTACTGCATGAATAATTAACTGCAATTTCAAAAAACAGCAGCATCCAATCCCAAGAAGGTCTCTTAGATCAAAAGCACAAATCCAAACTGTTGTGATATTTACCCACAAAGTTCACTGAGGTGCTTGTAAGAAAACAGAAGTGCACAACTCGGAAAATAATACTATTATATTAAGGAATTAAAGTGAATAAAGAAATCCTGATTAACATTTTTGCTTTTTTTTCCCTTTTATGCAATAGAAATACTAAAAATATCTAATTTCCTAGAGTATTTGTGGAAGACTAATTCCAGGTAGACTGGAATGATGCAGTGCTTGAATTCATCCAGATAGCGGAGGCACCAGGTGACGGGAGCTCTTTCAGATGTGTAGCCCACGCACCATCCCTGCTCCTTGCTCGCTCAGGATCAGCAGGGAAATGGAATTCTGCGAGCTCACGCACCATAGTGGACGTTATCGTATGTATGAACATGAGAATATTATTGCTGTGAAAAGTGCAGTACTGGAGTCAGGAACATTCAAGCATGGATTGCGATTCACACCCACAGCAATGACACCAACCCCGTCGGCAGTTAGGAGTTATCTAGATCTCACGACAGAACGACTGTAGCTCTACGCCATTCTGGACAGATGTTTGTCCAACCTATTCTTAAAGCTCTTCAAAAGGTGGAGATTCTACAGTGTCAAAGGGAATTGCTACTGATACATTAAACCCTTTACCTACTGTCCTATTCACTAAAATATTATCCCTATCTGCGACATCCTTTTACACATATGAATATGGCAGTACCTCCCTCTGTCTTTTTTGTCTCGATTAGTTCCAGTAGTTCTTAAGCTCTTGCATGATAGGTCATGCTTTATTATACTTCTGCATTGTTCGGCCCTGAATTTTCTCCARCTGGTCCAAATTCTTATTAAAACAGGTCACTCAACTCTAGATACAATACTTAACTATATCTAAGTACAGCACCAAGTATAATGAAGGAATCATGTCTTTTAGGAAAGAACTGTTCTTTATACATACCTCAAATATAATTTGTAGAGTTTTATTTTACCCATTGCTTCCCTTTCTGTATTTTGGCAATTGACTATTCTTGCCTCCATAGAGTACTTTATCCCCAAACTGCACAGGATTTTTTTCTGATCATCTCTCCAATTTTCTTATAGTTAAGAATATTTTCATRAATATGCTAGTATCACTGTCATCAATTATTCTACTGGTAAATGTTTGATTTGGTGTCACAATACCCTCAACTGTGCAAATAAATGTTAGTTATGAAAAGCGGTATTATTCCTATAGGGAAATTATTTTAGAAATAAGCGTAAGATTGCATTGTTATATTAACGAACATAAAAAAAAATAGTTGTGTAACTGTGTTTGAAATGATAATTTCAAACAACCAGAGATATTTCACAGAGAAGCACCTACAGACATCTTTAGTAAGGCCAGTGCCTTATGTGGAAAAAATTTCTTTTCAGAGTCCAAGATATATTCATTTCCCAGAAAAATTAAAACCATTTAATCCACACTTATGACAAATAAATATGAATTTAAGATTTTCATAATTTCCTTTTTATGAACAAAGTTAACCTGTGAAAACTTATTTGCATATCAAGAAGCACCAAAAAGCAACTTACAAGCAAGCAAAGAAAAAAACAGGACCACACATTCTTTAAGCAGGTAAAGGATAAACAGGCAACCTCCCTCCCCCACACCAAAAAAAAAGATGTAAAGTAGTGAAAAGTGGATAAGAGAAGAACATTGCTCAAGGTGAAGGTAATCCAAGATAAAAGGATAATTTCTGCTTTGAACAATTATTTTAATACAGTTCCTAGATAAATAGGGCTTCAAGCCAAGAGTTTTTACTGTCAACTGAGATGTAGATTGCAGGACACAGTTAAAAGCTACAAAAAAAAAAAAAAAAAAAAAAAAGGTGAGGCAAGTCAAAGAGAGTTAATAAATAGTTTGTAATGACAAATGCATTTTTCACTAATCACAAAATGTTAAGAGTTGGCCAGCAACATTAATACCTGTAGCCCCAAGGATTAAAGAGCTTGGCTCACGGATTTGCTAAAAATCAAAAGGCAAAAAATGTATTACCTCAGATGAACTTATCACTTAGGGGAGAATTATTTTATATATCAACCTTCAAACCAGAGCATACTTAGAACAGAAAACACATATTTCAACATGTGTAATGCCAAAAAGAGCCATCATAAAGGCATGAAAACCAGGCCACTAGATATTTTTATCAAAATATCCAGATTCAGATTCATAGGTCACCATCAAGGTATCATACTAAAAAAGGGTTAGAATAAAATTAAAGTTACACATTCGGAAATTATGTGTTTGAAATGAAATTACATGTTTGAGAATGTCATGCTCCTTCACTGTACAGTAACTATAGTAATCTAGTTTCAATTCAAGAAATATTGGCATCACATCCACAAATGCTTATACACAAAGGGACAAAATTTCCCCTTACACAATAAACAGAGCTTCTATCAACTGATGTTATTAGGTAAACAAAGCAGGATACTGCTTACCTAACCGACACATGGGAGAGGGACACCTTTAGCAGGAAGGGAGCAGGTTTGGCTAGTTGAAGTGTTTCTTCCTTCAAAACAAAACCACTTCATGTTTTTCCAGATGGAGTTTCTCTCAGTTCTGAAGCTCTTCTAAGTCTGAGAGCTTCTGAAGCTCTCTTGTAAGAGAAGAGCAGCAGCCTCATCTTCTTCATCWTAAAACTCCCTTGTCCTTGTCTTCTCTCGCCAAAATCATAATGTAAAAGGAAATGAACATAACAGCGCACACAGTTTTGGAAGTCTAAGGATCTGGGCATATGAAAAGCTATCTGGTTTCAATATTCATGGATACGAGTGGAAATCTATTACTGATCATATACATCCTCAGATACAGACTCAGAAATGRGACTCAAAGTCAGAAACAGGAAAAAAAAGTGTAGCTGCTCCTTTCAGGCTGTCAATGAATGCCAATTATTCATCCTACTGACTATGTTACACAGAATATTTTATAGTATTCTCATAGAAAATCCAATGCAGATACCTGAAAAAAAACATGATAAAAACTAGCATATTCTAGTTCTTTGTAGAACTATGATTAAGATTTTCCTGAACGTGATTTTATTTTCAAGTTATTTCTTGTTCCAATTGACAATAAGGATAAGCCTTTGCACGTTAACTTTGTTCTTTATCCATTTTACTTCTCTTCAAAATATAAATGCCAAAATAGCACATCTAATCTCAGTCAAGACAGACATAAATCCCACAATGACTGGATTTCTTATTGCACAGTTACTAGTGATCTGCTCTGAATGTGTCAGTATACAGGATGTAATGGATTTTGCTGGCTAAAATCTGTATTTCTCTTTCGTAGGGTAATGAATAAGGATCTGAAGCAGTATTTACAAGCATCTTTTTCTGGAAGAGGTTGGGGGGGGGAAGTCAAACAATATCTTACAATACTAAGATGACAATTCTAATCAAAGAAATATACTGACACTACAGGAATTAAGATAGCTATGGCTGATACATTATGTATCACTTGCTCAAGATTTGGGGATTAAAGATGAAATACTGCTCTTTGTAGGGATTAGTTGCTATTAGTTTAAAATACTTCCATCTGAGTAATACTGGCCATATTTAATAGATCTTGTAACACAAAACAGGAAAACCGGCTGACTCTTTCATAATATGATGCTGTTCATGGAAATAGTAGCAGTTCCACTAAAAAGAAGACATTATCTAAAAAATACTGTAAATAGGCTGGAGAAGTATATACACTTTTTTCCTTAAATTCATAAAAAGGTAAGAGAATAAAAAATTACTATATGTCTCTTGATGAGGGTAAAGGAGCAAAGAACAGGTACCATCCCTAGATATTTTAGAGACCACCTAATCCCAAGACAGTGGTAAAGAAGGTTTTGCTGAACTATGGAGGCATCTGAAGAGTAGAATTGGGCAAGAAGCTTTAGTAAGTATAATTAACCATATATCTGTACAAGTTCCTGGAGCTGATTAGTGATAAATGTTCCTTCTAGAACATGGAGGAGGTTACTAGAGGAATGGCTGCTTTAGGCTTGATTGATACTTATGGGAGGAACTGACTGAAACCTCAGGAAGGAAATGTGGGAGAAATTAATTAAAAACAGCAGAGTTTACTATTCTTAGGGAAGAAAGAAAAAAGCAGCAAATTAAAGATCATGATTTGAAAAAAATAGTTTCAATAATTTCAGGTATCTGGAAGAATAGGTCTCTTGGAAAGTTAACATAATGGATAAAGGAGTGCAGGAAAGCCAACAGTTAAAGTACACAACAGGCTGTTCCAATGGACAAAATAGAGCATTAGAAATCAATATGCCTGCCTGAGCATATGGAAGGACAGAAGGAAGAAAAGAAATATATAAAGAAGGAAGCTTTGGCAAATGACTGTAGATGAGAAAAGAGAAAATTCTACTTAGCACCATAAATTCATTGCAACACTGAAAACTTGAACAAGTAATTATGAGTGGTTTACTGTTAAAATAGGAAGGTAATTTTATACTGTATCTGTTATCTGTTGCATAGATATGGTTATGTTCAATACTTCTACTTAGTGACGGACAGTGGAGTACAAAATAAAATACATATTAAGCTAGACAGGAATACAAATATTCTGGAAAACAGGTACAGTTCAAAATCACTTTGATAAATTGGAGATATGATCCAGAAGAAATTCAGTAAATACAAGCGTAAAACACTACACTTGAAAAGGAGAGGAAAAACATCCCTTCCCTCCGCCTCCCCCCCCCCAACYCACAGTTGCAGGTAAGCAGAAAGACTGAGAAAAAGGTATTTGATCATCATACTGGGCCATAAATTAAACATATAACCAGCTAGACAGCTACTAAGCTACAGAATTTCTCAAAGATTGCTCTCAGAGTTAAGGGATTGGGGGCTGAATATTGAGCAAGAACACATTTTCTCCAAAATATTAGTCTAATCTGTATATTAGATGGGAGTTATAGAAAAGTAAAAATTCCAGTAAAACTCTTCCTTTCAGCCTTGTTAGCTTTGTATCATTTTTTATCTCTTCAGATATTATTTTATTAACTTTTATTCTTTCACACTAGATATTTAATTCACTAAAACATACAGGAGAAGATTGGAATCATGGAATTTCTRTAAAACATCCTGCCTTGAAAATTGCTTTTAATTAATAGGCACATTAGCCTTCTTAATGAGGGGAACACGAAGAGATTCTTAATTCTGCATTGTGCCTAATACCTTCAGAAGCATATCCCCTACCAAAATCTATTTGTAAACCATGTTTTACTAACACAGAATGCAAACCAAATTTTTGTGTCCCAACATGAGCTGTTAAAAGCCATTCCAACTTTTCTGACATATTAATCAATCTGCTATTTGCATTAGATGACAAGTAAGGGAAGAGTACTGTGGATGGCGCTGAATTAAAATCATCCTTCTAATTAAAAAATATTTTCTCATAAGTGTAAACAAAAATTAAAATAACATACTGACCCTGACAGGTTTTACAGTAATTAACTCAAATCACTGCTGGAAAGTATTCTTAATTTAGCAATGAAATTTGCACAATAACGTTTTTCTGAGAAAATAAAATTGATGCACAGTAGTGATTATGGCCTACTTCTGCCTTCCTATTAAATCTATTCTTGATTAATTGATAAGTTTCAATGGTGATTAATTACAAGTCCTTTTATGACACAGTTTATTCCCTTCACATTACAAGATGCACAGCCTATAGAGGCCCGTTATACAAAGAAAACAGAGTACTGTTCTGTGATGTGAGCAAAGCTAAACATATGCACAAAAGTGGACATTGTACAGTTGTTTTGACAACCCTACAATGCTACTCAGTCGATTTCCTGTGAAGGAGACACTTAAAACTCACAGACCAGCCTACAGACATTTGCTTATTCAACGTGGCTTCACATGAAAAAGAGATAAAACAACCTCAGGAAGTCTTTTGTTGATTATATAGTGCCCTCTGCTGTTTGTAAGAGAAACTCAACAGGAGACATTTAGCATTTTGAGTGTTTTTAATTAACCAAATCCTTGAAGAGTATTGTATTATTAAAAGACAAACAAAAACGTGGTACAAAAAACACAGGAAAATTAATGCCCTACATGAAAACTAGGCAAACAACTTTTTATTTGAAATGCTTATTACCTTTACATAACTTTCATATCACAGGGTAAAAAAATGTGATTTCTGAGCAACATTTTTAATTTTTGAGTCTAGGGCCTAGACTCATCCAAAGTCTTATTGAAATTCATGTGCCTCTCTTGTAACCAAGAAAAGGCTAATGGTTTAGATCTAATGTTTATTTAATATTTACACTGAACCATCAGTGCTAACTTATTTCTGTAAGAGATACTGAAAACTCAATTTTTGCAGGGAATATAGTAGGTGAGTTTCTCCACTACCCTTATTTTTCTGACTAAAGCCAAACGAACCTAGGCAAGCATTTTAATAACCAAGTTTCAGGACAGCACTTTTTTTTTTTTTTTAATTTTACATTGTTTTCCCTTTCCTCCCACTTAAACCAGGAATTTAGTTTAAAAGTGTAAATTTACATTTAAAATTATTAAAACCAGTGACATTTCTCCTAAATGTTAAGCAACGTGCCACTTAACCAGGCTTAGCAGAAAGCAAAAATCACTAGTCCGTGAGTGTTCATAGCAGGGCATCTCAACACGGCATGTAACACATGCTAAGTCTTTGGCAGCAGTACTGTTTTCTACATGTGAATGGAAATACCATTTTTATAAGCTTATTCAACAAGTTTAGATTAATACTATTTCTTTTGAAGTTAAGCAGCAGACTAAGAGTTGAAAACCAAGAAATCTGGTTTTCCTTTTGCAATCTCTGATTAAAAATTAGATACACAGGATAACATCAACTTTGAAATGTCGATTATCTGCAATCAAAAATGTAGTTACATCAGACACTTTGTTATTGCCTTTCTTGACTACATCAGTATGAAAGGCAAATCATGCCTTTTAGAACTATAAGCTATAGAAAAGACACTATACTTGGGTTTACACCAAAATTTAAAGTTTTATTTTTACCTAAAAGAGATCAAATTGTAACTAATGCCCCATTTACACATAAATAGAGGAGACATATCACAGGTAAAAGAAACCACTTTGTAAAGACATCATTCATTACTTTCTAACAAAAAATGCCAATTATTAATAACCATCTAAATAGTACATTTAAAAATATTTTTAGAAACTGCTAAGTAACTGGTTAAAAATCTTAATACAGTGTAAAAACTATATATGTACACACACATACATACACTTGTATACATATACACACATTCAACTAAGAACAGTAAATGAGCTGCTTGTTACAGAATAAATTTAAAAAAAAAAGATTAAAGCTGTAACAAAATAATATAAATCAAGATTAAAATTGTCTACTTAACCAGAGCTTTCTATCTGCTTGCTCAAAGCCTTCTACTCTGGGCATCCGGAAATACAAGCATTTGTACAACAGTACAGTATATAGTATATAGTAGTGGTTAGGGAGAAAGAGCATCTGTGTGATTTCAGCACTGAGAGTTGTAAAACTCAGGTTCTCTTTTACTTCATGCCTTAGATGATACAAGTTCTTTGGAGGATGCGATAAGATGGAAAAAACATTTCTCCCCTAATATCATGATAAACAAGTGGAAGATAGAAAGTTTCTTAAAGAAGATACAGGTATTACATAACACCAACCAAAATCTATGCATTTTCTTTGAATTTTTGTAATTTACGCAATCAGCTTATATTAAGGCATTGAAGCATAACAGGGAGTTGAATTGCTTGTTCACCTCTGAGCCAATCATTATTTTAGTTGTAGTTCATTTAACTGCCTTACTAATAAAAACAATGCAGTTGAAGAGTTCAGAAAAAAAAACTGAGAGATTTAGTTAAAAAGCATTCAAGATATGACTGAAGATTACCTAGGTTCCTAGGAAGTAATAGAAATTTACTTACGGGGAAAAAAAGAGTTCAAAGAAAAGTTTAAAGGCTGAAAAAGAATTTAAAGGCAAAAAAAAAAGTCAATAAATCAATATATGTTTTCACAGTGGAAAAAATCTCTTTCATAAGAGCAATTAAACTGCAGAGGAAGGACAGTGTTCTTTTATTATAGAATGTATTTTTTTTTTGGAATACAATGATATTAGGAAAAAAATACACATATATACACCGCGCGCGTGTGTGTGTGTGTACATATTTGTCTCAGATACAAAAGTTCAGGTTTTTTTAATAATTTTAATTTGGCACCAGATGCACCAGGTTATTAATACTACTATCCAAACTACTTAGTAATGAAATGTTTTTGCGCAGAGAATATACTTCAGGAAGTAGTAATTGTGCATCACTGTAACTGAATAGACTTTGTGTCTATCCCATCTTTCTGATATATTCCAAAGAAAAATTATTTGATGTCTACAAAAGGTTCTAACTAAATTAGTGCTATACTCCTGTTTTGTGTATGCCTTCCACAATGCCTTCAGGGAAAAGGTCTACTAACTACCTTCAGTCAGGTCTTCTTCAGTTAAATTCTTGAAGAATCAGCTTGTTCTATTTCATGGTTTACCGAGTCACCAATTTCCAACCATAAATGCTAAATAAAACCCTTACTTAAACACCATTATCAGCAGACTACAATTATACTTCATTAACCTAAAGAACCAGTGCAAGAAGACCAAGAAGATTAATCGTTCCAGTATAATGAAATAAGTAATGAGAAGTTCCTTATTTTCCTCTAAGAAGTTTCATATTCTGAAATAAATGATACCTACATTTTAATATACTTCATCCAGAAACTGAATTGGCTATTGTAAAAATGGGTGGCAATAATGGAAGGGGTGTTTTTTTTTGTTTTTTTGAAAAACATGCTACTATCAACATATTCTAGACAGAAGAAAAACCACAGTATATAGCTTTCTGCCACTCGATTTGTTTTGCGAAAAAGACTGTAGTTAAGGCAGTTATCCACTAAGTGGCATTATGAACTCAAATACATCAATTTGACAATCTTAGCACAGTGCGTTTTTCTTCCTACAAATAAATTGAAGGAAAAAATTATCTTTGGGTGATTTGTTTGATTCAAATATGTCAGAAATTTAGGCATCATTCCAAATAGTCAAATTTATTAGTAAGCTAGAACTACCAATTTTCTCTTCATATCAAGTCATTTGCAAATATGTAGCACAAGGGTCAGGTCAGAAATAAAAGTATCATAATAGAAAGACATATTAAACAAAGCAACCAAAATATTGGAGAAACATGAGCTCAAAAACTTAAAAAGTGGCTGAGGTTTCAGAAATGCTGTAAACCAACAAATCTTCTACTTCCTGTTGCAAAGTGTGAAAGCGCCAAAGTCACCAGATACTTAGATACTTTACTTCAGGTAACACGTTAAAAAAAAAAAAAAAGTTTAATAGGCTTAGACTGGATTATCTCTAGCTGATACTAAAAGTTAGTTTTTTAAAAACTAATCATTGGAAAAGTAAGAAATACATTGCATTTCAATGATTGTTTAGAATTTAGTTTTAAAAAATGTTAAAGATTAATGAAAGTAAATATACTTATTTTCAGAAATATTTATTGGACAAAAGCATTAAGAGAAGGTCTAAATACAATAAGTGTATTAGAACAGAACTCTAAAATAAGTTTGTTCTACTCCTATTGTTTGTCCCTGTTTTTTTATCACTGTCAATTTGTACATACATAAACAGCTACTGAAAATAATGTTAAAAAAGTCATTGTCACTGTATAAGAGAGTATGGGAAAATAAAATAAAGTAACTACTTCTAAGTCTGCCTTTTCTACTTCAAAGCATGTATTTTAAGCTTGTGAAGTGTCCTACACATGCACTCAAAATTCTGTGCATGCTTCAATGCTAGAAGGACAAGACATTCTCTTTTTTCTGARAGAGAGATTTTTGGGGGGATTTTTTTCCTCACCGGTCATGGAGGAATTGCATTAGGACATAGTCCTTTTTCCTGACATCCGCCTACAACAAACATTTGCTGAAAGTCAGTGACTCCAAAAGCAAATTGTTTACAATTAACTCAAAAAGCCATTTAAAAATTGTTTCTTTGTTCCAGTTGGAAAGAGAGACAGCCAGATGTGCGGCTTGTTGATCTTGCTCTTTTCTGACCTCTGAGTGTAGGAAGAACTGTAGCTGAGGAAGGAAGTCAGCAAGTTGTGTTAATGAAGGTGAACATTGCAAAAGAGATTTTTTTTTTTTTTAAATAAGAAAAAGATCTTTGAAACAGTTCTTATTTAAAAGGAAGATATTATACAGCCATTCCTCTTGCTACTGGTGAAAAATTAGAGTCTTTGTTTCAGGAAGAGTCAATAGAATTTGTGGGTTTTTTACTTTTAAAAAATTCTGTCCTTGATTTCAAGGACTTCATTAAGTTTTCTACTGTGTATTAGAGAACACCTTGCCATTAACACCTGCTGGGAGATAGTACTCCACTGAGGATGGAAAACCCAGGAAAGGTATTTGGATGTTGGGCACTTACTGAATTGCAGTCCACCATTACAGATAAAAATCAGGCCTAAAGCCGAATTCCAGATTCAGAGTGTACCCACTTCTTCATAAAACATGTTTGGCAAAAAACACAAGACAAGGAATTATAGTTACCATGTGACCTTTCTTCATACATCTCCCTGAAACACATTCATATGATATCTGTAAAACATCTGATAATGAATTAACTAGCAATCTTAGTTGAAAATTATTTGTTACACAGTTGTATTGATGTCATATGCAACTACTTCTCACAGCACAGAATTCTTGTACTAGATATTCTGCAAGCATAGAAAAGAACAATTTCCCAAAGAATTCACAGTAATAGACATGTGAAACATTATCTTGTTATTGAACTTTGAATTATTTTCTATAAAATTCTTAAAATGTATTCTAAGTTTATGATTACACTATTCTTTTTGGTTTTGATGGGGTTTTTTGTTSGTAGTGGTGGCGGTGGTGGTTTTTTTAAATACTCATTTTATCGTGGAACCTGAAAAGTTATTAAYAGTTACCACTCCTGAGGATATCTAAGAATATAACATCTAAAAATACATATTTTGTGCGTGTGTGAAGTAAAAATTCACACTAGAGATTCAGCTTTAGCTGAATTAATGCTAGCTCCTTGTGCAGTCAATGAAGCTTTCAAAAGGCATCTCTGAATTAAATGTTTGAGGTGATCTCCCTGCATTGCTGTATTCATCTTAATAATTCAAAACACTTTTGGTAGAAAATGACCAGATGTAATTTTTGTCAACCAGTTCCTATTTTCAGACTATACCAAAGGGTTATCATCTGAAGACCTGAACAATATCACCATAATTTATCCTTCATTGTTTATTATGATATTGAGTTAAACTTCACTGTGTATTCTTAGAAAACAGGAAATTGGAAATGAATTCTCTTCCCATCCCACATTCTCCCATCCCCTAATGTCATTTAAAAAGCAGCTTTAATAGATCACCATACACATGCATATACATATACAAAAAACATTTTTGACAACAAGAGTTTAATCTGATAAGGGAATTCAAATTCTGAAGAATTATAACAATATTTCATATCATACACTTCAAAACATTTTTAAGAGATGATTTTGATAACAGACTAAAATTCAATCTTCCTCTTTTCACTAAGAAAAGTGGAAAATCTCATCATAAGACTTTTTGAGCACAGCTATGAGTACAAAGAATTCCTTCTGCTGCACTGGTATTAAGAAATTATTGCTGGCTTGTCGCTGTCATTAAGATTTGATTTTCAGAAACTTTTCTTTTAGAACAAAGTGTTTAGATGCTACTCCAGTCTGTATTTTGTCATAGAAATCTGATCAAGTCAATATTTAAGGCTATTAAAGGCATATTTAAGAGCTTGATTTTAAAATAATATTTTTTCTTAACATCTGTAAAAGGTCTCTAATAGCAAGCAATAAGGATTTCAAGAATTTACCCAGCTTAAAAAAAAAAAAAAAAAAATCCTATCAGTTATAGTTCCTCACAGTTTATTAGTTCCTACCAATGGAACTAATAAAAGCTGTGAATTACACTGTACTGTATTATTAACTTTCTACTGACTAAATTTAAAAGAATCCGTAATTTAGTAAATCTCTATTTCCTCATTTCACTCACATTCCTTGTTTTACATCACTTCATTTTTTTTTTAACATGTCAGAGTCTTCATCTACATTCCTATCATTTTTTCCTTTATTCTTCATTTTCACTTTACTTTGCTTGTCCCAAAGACCTCCTTACCCCATGATTCAGCTCATCTCAGTTCCCCAATCAGGATGTGTGAGCCTATGAAGAGCACTGGATTTTGAGCTCCTTCAACTAAAAAAGGCCTTCCTTCACTTAAAAGTAGAACGGGCCCTAAATTTTAATTAAAATATTATCTGTATACAATTCAATAGGTATGTCATATGCATAATTCCTCTTTTGAATTCCACAGGACTGTAACAAAGTAAAAGACCCTTAAAGGAGAAAATAAAGCAGAAAAATAAAATACACAAAGTAGCTGCATTGGTTAAGCACACAGTTCTTACAAGTATCGTGTCATTAGTTTACAAGGTAGGGAAGAATAATTTCCTCCACTGCAGAAGTTATTAGAGCTATGATTACAGCCTTTAATCTAGGCACAAATCCTTCCTTCCACCCCTCACAACCACCTCCTCCCTTGGACCACAGTTTGTTCAGCCATTCAGTGAAATAAAATAGGAATACTGTTGCTTTTCAGCTATACTGGTTCYGCATTCAGTAGAATCCTTTGCAGCCTTAAATTAACAAATCTTTAGACCCTCCAAAGTCCTCTGCAGGTGGTTTTGTTTCTTTTGAACAAACAGCCATTAACAAATACCTTTAATTTGATAGAGTGACACCGAGATCCCCGGGTTCACCTGGGCACAGCAAGTCTGCTTTGACAACAATCCAGGCAGACTGTTGCCATGTTGGGCTTGTTTTTGCCTAAAACAAATTGATTTTTTTGGTTGTCATTTGCTCACAGCATCCCCTGCTGAATGACTCTCACAATAGCTGAACTACTGACTGCATTCACTGTAACTAAAGCAGGGTTAGCTTAAAAGATTCCTCTCCATACTTGATTTCTGTTTCCTCCTAGAAACCATTGGATCAAAGCCACTATCTCACAGAGCCTTCCTTCCTCCAATAAAATATGGGATTATTCCCATTAAGATTTTAAGTGTTACATGCTGCAGTAGATAGCCCAGCTCAAATGTCATGTCTGCTTCACATTTCCTAGCAGCCTAAAAAGGGCTGGTAAGAAGTAGCTTGTTTGGGTCAGAACCAACAGAACTGTTTTCTGTGACCTAAAGCCTTGCAGCTCTGTAACAGTACTGACCACAATTTGGCCATATGCTAAGAGTGACACTTAAGTTGGTTCCCTCTTCTGTTTTTCTAATCTACGTGGTAACCAGTAGTATCCAAATTAGTATGACTTCCTGTATTTCACTCTGAGGAAGAAGGCAATCTTCAGCAGCAACTACTGTGATAATTACCCCYACCTATCAAAACCATCTAGCTCTATTCTATCACCCTCTCCTTCCTTCTCAGTTATTGAAGTCTGCAGTCATAGTCTGGAGTCCACAACTCCTTCATATTCTTTCTCACGCCTCAAACCTTTTCTTGGAGCAGAGAGCGAGCATGAAGTTTGAAGACACAGTAAAGCCAATCTAACAACTCGTTGCCACAGGTACTGGCACCGATTTCCTTGTGTCAACACCAGCCCTTACTTGATCCTACAATGAGCTGATTCAGAGGTCTAAACTGATAGAAAAATAWCCTCCAAGAAGCTTTCAAAACCCCATAGATTTTTCAGCAACAAATTCCCTGAACTGATACATTACAGATGAGCACAAGTGTTGGTGCAAGAGAAGGGGCAGACAGAACTGGACCACTACTTTTAGTGGCAATAAGCTGGTAAGACAACTACTTATTCCATCTTAAAATCAAATAACATATTTAGACCATGCAGAGTTGCTGATGTGGTTTCTCTCATGGAAAGTAAACATTTAGAACAACTGAACTATTATTATTTAAAATCTCTAATAGAATTAGGCACATTCAACAAAAATAAACATTTTATACATGGTAAAGTATAGCATTTTACATTCATCAGTTTGCTGATAATCAGTGAAGAAGAAAGGGGGTACTTAACACGAACACTTGGTTATATCTTACCTAAAGTATAGCAGTTCCAATTCACATTCAACAATCCAAAGAAGTGATGCTAAACATTCAACGTCCGTCTGTCATGAAAAACATTCAAGTTTACACTTGTAATCACTGTGCTTTGTCCTCTCTCAATTTTAAAATGAAACTTCCTAGCTTAAAAAGGGAATATACCAGACTGTAGCAGTGGAAATCTGAAATTATTCTGTTAAGAGTGAAATTTGGAACACCAGAACACATTTAAAGTTATACTATTCAAAAATGCTAGCAAGTTGAAATGTTCAGGTATTTAAGCTGAATTTTTATTCCATACAATTTCTGTGGAACAGATTCAAGTTAGTTTGGATCTTATGACAAACTGTTGCCAGGACTGGTACAGCCAAAGAAAAATAATAATCATTGGTACTGGTATACATTATTTTAATAACTAAAATAAATCATAATGAAAATGCAAACAGTTTTCCATAATATTTATCTATTTATTATAATGGCTATACTTATTTAAAACAATATTTACATTGAAAGAAGTCCCGTTAAAGCAGTTCTAAATTCACAAATGAAGTTTCCAATCTTTCAAAACTATGAAAATCAAGAATGAAGTTTAAATGCCGGTGACCATTTTATTCTGCAAGCGCATGGTGGAGGCTGAGAAAAACAAGGTACCCAGGTCCTCATAAGGACCTATAAGAGCCAGAATTTAAGAACAGCTGCTCCTATTGCACTTTTTCATCTTTCTAAATAAAAGAACTTACAGCAATGCAAGTTTGCTCCCAGAGCAAAGGTGAAGACAGCTAAAAACAAACAAACAAAAAAGGCACTAAAAGAGAGCTTGGAACTGAACTTGTTTCAACTATCACCACAATATTGCTAATATAACTTCAAACAGTTGTCTTCACAAAAGTACTGGTTCCCTATTCTCATGACTATGGGAACAGAGGTCAGGTGATCAGGTCCATAAATCATCTGAGTTCTGTTTTGGCTCTGGAAACTGCACAGTTGTGCTTCTGCAGCTGTAACTATAAAAATATGAATAGTAACTGGTTCTATGTAACTATGGATTTTTAGTCATTGAATTTAAAAAAGTAAGAGTGTTTGATTACTGCCTAGAGGAGAATTCTCTTTTGAAACTCACGGGGTGGTGGGGTGCAGATACTTTTTTCCTAAAAATAAGTGCTTTACTACAAGCTATAACAAAGTATTATAAAAGCAGACTAAATTAAATTAGAATGAAACATTAATTTCAAGTAGAGCACCCACACAGGGAACTAATTAGGAATAGCTCCACTGTATAAACAAAACCTTTATACCAACTAGTAGCTGGTCAAGTCAGGGAACTCCCTTTCTCTAGGGAAAAAATGTCTATTTTCAGCATTACTTTATTTTGCTTCAGAACCAGAGATAATTTACAGCCAGAAGCAGTGGATGGTGTTTAGAGTTTATACTTGAGACATTTTATAGGAACCTTGCTGAGATTTGAAAAAACTGTCAGTAGAAGGCCTAAAAGCCACAGGACTTCCAAAAGGGATGAGAACAAATTCTATTCCATGTCTAGCCAAATTTTTTAATTGTCCTAAGGTCTACACAGCAGACCAAAAACTTGTAACAATCATAGTGAAATGTGTCAAAACAAGTAGTGGAGTAACTGTACAAACTGTATAGGAAAAAAATTCTCAGCTGTGCTATAATAACAAAAACAAACAAATAAAACCCAAGGCCAGAGTATTATGCCCAGGAAGAATTTTGAAAGCATCAGTTAGGTACAACAGTAAAACTACATACAAGTACGTCATTCAAGGGAGGCTGAGAGTTCATTTATCATTTACAACACTAATCTTTCAGACAGCAGTTCTGTGTAAAACAAGCATATATGAGTTAACTCCTACCTTGTTAAGGATGATCCAGAGCCTTCCTTATAATTAGATAGAAACTGCAGTCTGTCAATTTAAAAAATATATATATTAGAAAGAATTGTTATTAATGAAACAGTTTTTAATTACTAAATAAAAGCGAGAAAAGTTACCCAAATGCCTTCAAAACATCATAGTAATATCCTTCTTTTTAAAGTAATTAGTACTGCTGCAAGGTATCTTCTGCTGTGGATTTAYGTCCAAACTAAAAGGTCCGTTTTCTCATAGTAGAGTACACCAGGATAGTGAACTACTGTTACTGTGTTTAAGATAGCAAATGAAAGTTCACACAAAGCTTAGGAAGATACTGAAGAGTTAAACTTGACCAGACTCTCAGCAGTTCACTGCTGCTATGCACAGTCATGAAGAAATGAAACTGAAAAAAAAAAAACCCAAAACACCCACAACAAACAAAAAAAACCCCAAGCTAAAAATCCCCCACAACTCTGAACTGTTTTAACTCCACTACTCATGGGAAAAAAGTCAGGAAAAGAGGCATCAGCGCTATTCATGGGCAAGGGCTAAACAGGAGCACCTAGGGAAAGAGACAGCACTGGAAACACCTCACAGGACCCAGAAATCTTAAGAACTCCCACGGAGCAGTGATATAGTAAAAGACAATTTCTGAACTGCGGAAAACAGTCACTAGATACCATGATTTTCTAGAGCATTTACTGGTCAGATAAAAAAAGAAAAAGTGACTCTTTCCCTCTTGACCGGAGAAGTTGGAAGCCCCCTGCTCAGTAACCCCAGCGCCACTGCATCGCGCAGCCGCTGGGGACTCAGGAAGGGGGCACCCCCTCAGGTGGGCCACGCAGCATCTCTCAACTCCCGAGCTACCAAGCGTTTTAGGCATTTTCCAAACCTTATGAAATGAATTCATCCGTTAACTGGAAAGAGTAGTTAAGCAACAGCATGTACAAGATTGGTGTTAAATCGAAACAAAGATTTACACAATGGAGAAAAAGGAAAAGAAAGGATTACACATGGGAAGCGACTGAAAAGAGCAGAAACAAAAATGCAGATAAACAAACARGCCTGTGAAGTTTAGATGCTTGTCAAAAGAAAGAGGAGGAATCTTTAGCTTTTGTAAAGTCAAATCTAGCACAGAACAGTCTCACGTCATATTAACCTGTTTGTTGGAAGTACACAATGACTTGACACGAAAAGAGATTCAATGAATGTGAGAGAGGGGAGGAAAATATTTGTTATCCAAACAGCTTAAATTTAAATAAATGGTATTTAATAAAATCTCATGCCAGAGTGGACATCTGCAGAACTATTTATTTGATCTATGATCGGAGGAAGCTCAAAAAGCTTTAGTCATAGAAGCCACAGGCAACAGTTGAATTTAACTGAAGAAATAAATTAGAAGTAAAGACATACTGGAGGGGGGGGAGGGGAAGGTACTACATTTCCTCTTCTTTTTGAGGTATTAAATGGAAATATGACTACAAAAATCATAATTTAACAGTGAACAACAACTGCATTTCCTTCAAATGCATAGAATATATTTCACAAACCCATTTGAACAGGTACAGTTTTCAGAGAAATTAATTATAGAACAGGACTTAAAAGTTTAATTATCATTAAAAAAATGCCTGAAACCTTTAAGCCAATTGTAATTGGGACACAAAAAAATCTAGTCTAAAACTCTACAGAATAGCAAAAATGCTATAAGAATTGAAATAGGATAAGTGATATGAAGTAGATGTAAGAATAGAAGATAAAATATATTTGACAGAAACTTTAGAAGATGTGTATTGCAAAACAAGAAGACTAGTTTTTTGTTGTTGTTGTTTTTAATGTGTACGTTCAGAGAACATAAGCCTTGCCTAATAGTACTGGTAACAGTAATTAAACATTTTGAAATCTAACATAAACCTAGTGAAATGTAAATGAGAATTTTCTTGAAATATGTTGGTTGTTTCCATATGATTATGTAGACCAGTTTGTTTTGATATATAACTTGGTTTATTTAGAGAAAATAAACAGTGCTGGCAACAGTAAACTCTCATGTTGCAGGTGCAAAATATACTCACAAAAAGGTTACAGGTTTTGCCTGGAAAGTGCCAATCATACAACTACTTTGAAGGCCAACCACATTCTTGTATAGAAAGACTACATTTTGGAAACTAAAAGAAAAAATAAATCCCCAAGAACTAAAAAAGGGGCATTTCCTGCTCAGCTGAATCACAAAATTACAAAAACTTTGAAACTTGTATAGAATAGCTATCCTAAGCATAACTTAAGTACTAGCTAACACTATTAGTTGTTTTTTTTTTTTTTTTTTTAAGAAAAAATTTATTACATTCTGGGAGTCTACTTTTCAGTCTATTAAAAAAAACTTATTCCAGCTATCCAAACTTGTTTCAGTCTAAAACAAAATTAGACTAAAAATCTCAAATGGCATGTAAAAATAGCTGTAATAAATTGGAGTGACACTAATATGACAACGAGGTATAAAATGCACATTAAAAACAAAACTAAACAGGAATGTCTACAAACACATGTCAGGAAGCACTTTTTGTTCAGCAAACAATAAATGTGTGGAGTGGCCTACAAGGCAAGTTTGTTGAGGTAAAACATTTGAATCGAGTGAGATACCATCCACTGGGAAAGCAAGCACTATGGGAGAAAGATAAACTATTCTGACTGAGCTTTACATTTCCATGTTTTGGTCTTTAAAACAGAATATTCCTTTAAAATTAGAAATTAACATTCAAGATTGGTATTAGAGTCTTCTGCAGCAAAGTCAGGGGGAATCGAGAATGTTTTAAAAATGTTTATAAAATAACTAAATACTAATATAATCTCTACAGCACTCTGACCTAAACACAGGGTGAATAAACATTTTTATTAGCAACCGTTCTCTTCATCATGAAAATTCAGGAAGAAAGAAAAAGTGATCTTTTCTTAAACACCAATGTGGTATAAATGCACAGGAACAACATGAATTGATGCATGCTCTTGAAACCTTAGCAAAAAAATCCCTATGGTTTTTTAAGGGAAGGCAGGCAACAAGGAGGAAAACCATCACATATTAATGTAGAAGAGAATTCTCTGTTACTGTTTTGGTAACACCCACTAAGTCAATTTATCCCTAGTTAAAATGTATGTATGACATGAAACACAGAAGTCAGTTCAGTACCCTTATGGTTGTAGTCTAGGGAGCTTGCTGGGAGTAAAGCTCATTATACACTCAGGGATTTGAGCAGTCATAGTCCACAACCAATTTAACTTAAGGCAAAACACAGCTGCTACTTTGAAAGTTTCCTGCTGTGTAAGAAATAATTAAGGCTGTATGCTCAGTATTCAAACGAGCATTAATAGCAAAGTTCCTTGCAAATAAAAAGTTAAGTGAAGTTGCATTACACAAGGGATTACATAATGCTGCAGATCAAAGGAAAAACAGAGGAGTCAGTTAAGATGAAGTGTGCTATATAGGGGCCAGATTCTAAATCGTAACAATGCAACAGCAGTATTATTYCATATTTCAGAACTCCTTGTCTCAAGAGGTAGACAGTACATGTTTCAAAATGAAGTTACAAAACTGTATTTTGTTTTAAGATATAGGGGAGGGGGAAAGAAAGAAGCACACAATTGTCAAAATATAGACTGAAAAAGTACAAGCCTGTTAAAGCTTTTAGTAGCAAGCCGGTACTGCTTACATATTACCACAAAAAGATGAGAGAAATGTCTGGCAATACAGGGCTCTTCTGTTTAGGGCAGTCCATCCTCTACAGTAGTAGCACCTGACCCTAGTTTTGATCCACTATCCACACACCCCTCAGATCACAAATTGCATTAGGAATTCCCAGCACAGGAAATGGCACACACTTGGCCCATCACTGCCCCCGTGGGGACCAGGAGGCAGTGGCTCCATTTCTGAATGCTGGACCATTTCCAAGCAGAGGGATACATGTTCAGTTCACAAAGCAGCCCACATTGTCCAAACAGCTATTCCTCATTTCCTATAAAAGAGGTTGAGAGACAGATGGAAGTACTCCATGGACTAGATTCAACCCATGAGTTGTCAGTTGGACAAGACTCTGCTAAGTCATTAGGATGCTAATAGCTTTAACACTGCTAACAAAAAAAAGGAGGAAAAAAAACCAAACCAAACACACACACACACATATGGGTTAGAACAATAACAACAAAAAAAGAGGGTTAGAACATCTGCTTGAGGCAGAGACTCCCTAAAAAGCCTAAAGATCATCATTCAGGGTGGTGCTAGCAGGTTGCTACCGCTACTTTAGTTAACAGAAGGCAAAGCGCAGGAAAGGTGCAAGTTTTACACTATAACCAGTATATATATCCTCTGGTCAGAGAATGCTGGAAATGCCATCTGTTTACATTTAGCTTATTTTTAATTAAAATGGCAGGCCATAATTCTTGATTTTTTTTTGTTTTTAAATAATGCTTCAAATGGCTAATTATACCTCTGTAYACCCCAGGGCTTTTCTTACACAAACATTAAGAAGCTCAATTATTTATGATGGAAGTCCCTCTGAATTACTTTTCCAGCTTTCCAAACATTGCTTCTCGCTTCCAGATTCAACAGAATTTTTTCTCTGCCCTTGTGAGCTTGCAAAGATAATCCTGCCATTGCATTCCTAAGTTTCTGAATCCTAGCTTCCTGGAAAGTAGCATCAGTGGTTACATATATATCAGTAAATAAAATAGACCAGGGCAAAAAGTCTTTCTCTGAGCTTGAAATCAGCTAGCATGGCACAGCTCACGGCTGTACAGCTAAAATCCTATCCCTCCAAAACAGGATGGCCAGCCCCAAATAGCATTTTGCTAATGGTCCCTTGTCTATAGTAAACCCAGGACTATGCTTGGGCATTATCTGGGAGAGTGTTAGTTGGCAAAGGACAAAACCATGCCACAAACGGTACTAAAAATGTAACAGCACAGACAAGCACATGCCATAGCTGCTCCTTATTTAGTTTACTACTGATAAACACATATCATGATTATAGTTCCCAGTTGCTTCTGGAGAACATCACTTTAAAAGTTAATTCCATCAGTAGCCAATGCATTTCAGAATTCTCCTTTTCAAGGCATTATAGCTTCTAGCTTTAATATCACATCTTAATCTAGGTTGCTGTTTTTAAATCAAGGGTTCATATAAAACTAGAGCTAAACTTACTTAGTTCTGTTGTTCTTTGGTTAACAGTTTAATATTTGCGTACCTGGAAGTATAATATGTACCATAAGTGACTGAAATTTTGCACTCTGTAGGTTTTAGGTTTTTTAAAAACATGTTCAGATAGACTGAAGATGAGCATCTGACTTCTTCATTTTAACTGCCTGGATCACTGCCAGTAGAATATCGGTCGAGACTGTCAGCTGGTATATACAGGCCTATGCCAATATATAGCAGCTGAGACTCTGGTTCTCCAAACTTTACATATACTGCTGTGGGGGCAAARAGCAAATTCAAGCATTTTACAAGATTAGCGTTAAAGAGGTTGTAAATTTGCTGTGTTTTTTTCAATAACTCAAACTACTTATGTCTACATGACTTTGCTTCTTTTTTCTAAGTCAGAAATTCAAATTTATTTAAAAGTTTTTTTGCAAACCTTGGACAAAAAAGTTTACTCTCAATTTGCACAAAAAAGACCACAAGCAATGCAAGTGGGCAAAAGTCCTCTGTAAACGCAGAAAACAATATAAAGATTTTCCAAAGGAAAATATGACTACAGTGGTACAAACTGGACATAAATATTACACTTAACAAGAATTACTATATTTTAAACTTCTTATAGATCTAAATGATTACACAATGTTGCAGGTAATGAAAAAGTTATACTGCCAGTGCAGAAATATGCCCTCTTTTCATAACTGTATACTGACAGAACAACTCACTACATGCTTCTCAAATCCCAGTTTTAGTTACCCTGAAGTAGCCTTGCAAGAGTAATGTACAGACAAACCTGCATATTACTCTACAAAACCTTGACCATTTATTTATAACTGTTGTAGTATTGTCTACCAACCTGGTCCAGTAAACTGTTCTGAAAAACTGTAAAGTATCATGCAATCTTGATAGTCCTTTGTCTAACATAAAAGTCCCAGATGTTGAATTCCCATGCCTCCATTTACCTGGAAGTACTTTAATCATAGTCCCTTAAACTATGTGTAAAATTTCTGTCTTTCAAAAAGATATGCCACACCTACCCCAAAAATGACATCAACACTCACCTAAAGATCATTGTGTATAACCAGAAAACCCACTGTCAATTCAAACTCGCAAAAAAACCAAGTCTACAACACAACAAAAATCTTCCCAAATAAATGCAGTAACAACTTATTAAAACCTCAGTGATAACACCACTGGCATGAGACAGACATCTGTTTCTTACAGATGTTGGCCTAAATCCCAATTCTGATGTGGAAAAAATTAATAAACCACTTTGATAAAAAAAGACTTCAGAATCAAAATTATTCTATTTCTTTTGCTGTGTTTCCTCTGACACGGAGCCCAAAATACCTATGGTGACACTAGATAACGATGATGCTGGGAAAAYAACTGATCATTGCCAAGAGCTTCATTTCATCCAGTGGCCCTGACAAAATACTTCAGTTCATACAAAGGTAAATATTTGGGTCAAACATCTCTATTTTCCACAGATGTCCAAGAAAAAGTCTGGCTTCCACTGGTAGACCATTCTACCAGTAAAACATCTTGGATTATACAGAGCAAGAAGGGAGTCAGCTAATTTACATGTCTCCAAGTCAAATTGTTTCATAGCATCGTTAAGTAAAGAGAACTGCAGTGCTGGCTGCACACTTTGATACTAGCATAGACATAAGCCAGTTGATTGCCATCTGGTAAACCATAGTATAAACTGGGTGGAACTTAGAGCCATTACTTGTCTTCACCCTATGAAGAGACTGTGACCCTCATGAATGTGAGGTCATTGCTCTTTGTCAGAATATGTCAAAGAAGATCAGGAAGCTCTTACTTTACTTGCCCTTGAAGTCATTACAAGACTGCAGAACAAGTGAGCAAAAGGACTCCAATCTTGGAAAGGCACCTGAGACTTCCAGAATTGATTTCTGGGCAAGTCTTCAGAGAATCACCTGAGTATTTCTGTTTCCTGAGAAACTGGAGCAGAAACTTTAATAGTGCAAAATGAAGCAATAAACTTAGGCAGGCATATCTACAGTCACTGGCACAAGATGGGAGAATACCACACACAGTCATTCTTTTAATCACCAGGAGGAAAGTTTCTCCAGGCTTGGAGGATAGCCTAGTTCCAAGGAAATGGGATTTTTCTTCATTCCAAACTCATTTGTATCCAATTTCCCTTCAGAATCTCCCATGCATATAGGAAAAAAAATGTGATAAGAAAAAGTATTTTCTTCAACAGACATCAACAGAAGTAAAACATAACACAATCTAATGGTATTATCAAATTAAACACAGAAAGCAGAATGTCTCATCATGTGAAAGAATTAGCACAAGAACGAAAGCTACCTGAATAACCTCTCCCCCTCCCAATCCGTATCTCGTGACTATTTCTAAAACAAGTCATATGGCAACAGTTTTCTCCTTTTATGGGTAAAACAGAGGAAAGGAAGTCAGCACCACAACCAGGACTGCATTGCCACATGAATTAAGAAGCTCAAAGCTGTAATATTATTCACTCCTCCCTACCTCAGTGAATTATATATATTTATGAAGAATATATACTCTGAAAGAAGGACACCATGAATCAACTGTCATTTACTCAATACATACATAATTACTTGTCACAAAATGCTTCATGCATGCTGAACTACTCACTAAAGAATACATTAAAAACTAAAGGATTAAGGGCATGTAATATTTTCATTTGCTTATGTAATATCTCCTTTCTTGCATGAATATCCCATCACTAGCATACAAATGTCTTCTTTTGGAAACAGTCATAGTGACAGCATGACTCAGAAGAGCAATTAAAATACACTCTTGTGAAATATAGTACTTTCTATTCCATATATTTCTATATGTTTTCCACAATGCCTTGGACCCTATCACACACATACAATTTAGTGACAATTCTTTTTGTTCAGTACCAAACACAGCTCTACAAGACAGAATCAGAGAAAATGACTACTGATCTAACTTGCAAAACTTGGGCTCTTCAAGAGAGCCATCAAGAACGGCTCAGTAGGCTCAAAACTAGGGAAAGGTAAATGATATATTGAATCCCATATATACCAGGCAAAAAGAAATAATAGCAGTGTTTGATGATCAACAAAGAAATCATTGTTTCAGCCTCAATAACTGATATTAGAGGTAAAAGCCAAAATCATGCAAGAGGACTGCTACCTATAAATAGCTAAAGAATCAAGAAGTTACAAGAATACCCATTTCTTCTCCAAGCACAGGTGATAGTGTACATCAGCCAGACCACACACAGCATACATACAGAGACCTACACAATACATGCAGAAATCTTTTGCGGAATTAAGTAATTTGCCGGCATTACAGGATATATATTGTAGATTTGGACCCACATTGTTTTTCTTCAGTTACTTATGTGCAATCAGTCTGAATTTGATTTTAATATTGTAACTAGCATGTCACTGCTTTCTTTGGGACTGATCCTGTGAACAAATGAATTCAGTTACATGTGTTACACTTGCTGGGTCACAGCCCAAGCATCAAAGTTAAAACACACATAAGTATTTGCAGGGTAAGAATGTCTGTCCTTAAAATAAATAAATTATATATATATATATACACATATATATACACATACATACACACACATACATACATATATATATATATACACACACACACATATACACACACACACACACATATATAAATTATATGAATCAGACCAGTAAATATGTGGTTTAGGATTCTATCTCCAGCAGCAGCTAGTAATAATGTTCAGAGAAAAAGATAAGGACATAAACAAAAAGATCATTTTCTTGGTGTATTTCTTCAGCCTGCAGTAGTTTGGGATTTTCTGCAATATATTTTGCATGTGGATTATTGCCTTTAATAGTCACTCCTAGCCTTATCCTCCAAGAATTTTCTAATTCATCTTGAACCTATTTATATTCTTGGTTTCCCCAAAATCCTGTTGCACAAAATAATTGTGCAGCATGTGAAAAATAACTTCATTTGTTTCGAAACCTTCTTGCATTCTAATTATATTGTTACAAAAACAGTGAATACACGCTCCTGAGTTACCTTTTCATGTCTTTCCTCCTGTTGTACATCCTTTCTCCATAACCTCCTCTCCTTGTCTTCTCTCCCCCACTTCACCTTTTTGATGCTGAAAAGTCCTAACCCATCTAGTTTCTCCTTCTGAGTAAGGTGTTCCACACTTCTCGCACTTCTCTAAATGCTTTACCGCATCCATTTGCAGCCCTGGATGACCAAAACTGCTTGCAGTGCTCAAGATGCAAGTGTACTGTCCATTTATATAATACCATAATTATTTTCTTTTATTATGTTTTTGATTTCTTACTACTGAGGTTTTGTTGCCCTCTGTGTCCATGACTGAACGTTGACATTTCAGCCATCAGACACAGAAAAATATGCAAAAGATAAAGCCTGCAAAGATACTGGTAAGAGAGAGGCACAGTGCACAGGGAGAAACGCAGAGGACACTTCAGTATCCGGAGCTTTTCAGGGACTCCTCGGGACGTTTTATAAGACCCAGTAGCTCTCATGTTTGACATCTGATACTGAAATGGCTGGGAGTAAGGTAAAAAGCTCATGAAAACTGAATGTGTTGGAAAATTATACAGAGAGGAAAAGCTAGTCTGGAAGCAAAGAAGTTTCCAGATTCCCTAGATCTTGAAATTATTTGTCAAATCGAAAGTGATTCATGTTATTCATCAACAACAGAACAGACTCTCTCAAAGGAGAGCTTCAGAACTTCTCATCAGCTGAGCTCTGTGCTTAGTCACAATAAACTGCATCTCTGAATTAATGATTTCTTTTAGATGCATATAAAGAAAGCTGACAGTGGAATATTTTTGCAAAATAAACATGTTTCAGCTTCACAGACATTTTTCATTCAGTTGCTGTGTTTTTGTTTTTCCAGCTTGGTGTCTGTTTAATTGCATATTTTCCTCAGCAGAAAGTGAGGAACTGGCAGAGAAAGAGGTGGAAAAAAAGAAAAAAAAATACCCTAAAAATGATTTTAACAAAATACTATTTTTATGCTACTTCTGTGAAGGATAGAAAACATTTCCATAAACACACTGGTAATTGCCTATAATTTGTTTTTAACTGAAAGGATAAAAAGAAATTGGCACATTATGGACATGGCCATAACAGTTCGGATCCTATCACAGATTGACTAGAAAACATAAAACACCCTCTCTGACGCATCTACGCAGCTTGGAGAAAGAAATATCACAGATCCAGATTTCCTTACGCAGATTCACAAGGCTTTAACTGGGGCAATGGTGCTCAGCAGAGAGTCATAATTTTGTTAAGAAATCATGGGGGAAAATGCCTGTAACATCTATATAAATTATGATTAACTAAATGCAATTGAATCCAGAATGCCAAATACCGTACAGTGAAATCTTTGGGAACAAATGCCTTCTCTCTTACATTCAGACACTCAAAACTCCACACGAATGTCACTTTATTCATGTACACGCTATTTTGGATCTTGCCTTGAGCTCCTAAGAAACTTCAGATCACTCACGTAACGTGTCTTACTGCCACTATGTCTTGTCTTCGGCTGGCCAGTATTGATCTCTGATTTTTCTTTGCTTTTTCAGGCTTGCTTCAAGCACTCAACACTATCTTTATAGAGCTTCTGTTCAGTGAACAAAATAAATACTTGAGCCTCAAAGGAAACACCAAAAAATACCACAAGAGAATGGCAATTGACAGAGCATTAATGTGTAGAGCAATGCTGGAGGCAGCTGGCTTCTGACATCCCTTATTTTATTCTCAAAAGGAGAAATAAACCACTGGCCAAGTCTTCTGGTTGGTGAAGGAGCCAACTTGGAAAGTTTCCCTATCTGGAATGTGTTGCTTATAGCATGACACAGGGAAGCAGGGCAACTGGCTTGCTCTATGATTAAGTTTGAACAATAACCAGTCCTGGCTTGATTCAGAGCATCATTGCATAAATTAGCTTATTTTTGTCCAGCCTGGTGTTTGCCATAAACTCAAAAGCCTTCCAGTGTTGCTTCAACTGTGAGGAGCCTGTTTTGTTCTATTTGAAAATAAGAACCTCTGGTCCAAAAATAGAAGGTCAAATTCCCTGCTGGCATAATTCCATTAATTTCAGGGAAGTAGTACTGGAAGAGAATTTGGCCAAGAAGGCCTAAATGAGAATCTAAATTAGATGTGAGACATCAATAAAGCTTTCTACCTTCTTTTCAGTGCTCTCCAGAGACCAGATCCTCAGCAGGTATAAATTGCTATAGTTCCACTAATTTCCAGTTGAGCCACGACAATTTACACAGGTTGAGGATGTAACCCTAGGTAGCAATCTTCTTTCCCAGGAGTGAATAGCAGAGATAGAGAAACACTCCACAGCCCTGTCAGAAGAGGTTGCATTTAGTTAATTTGAGATGCAGAGAACAGCGGGATAGAGAGTGACACAATGATATCAGCTAATAATCTTTAAATAATTTGAAAATGAATCTTGCTTCTTTTGCACAGTTAGGGAAATTAGATGGTCTTTTGACTTCCCACAAAAACAGCCCCTGGTCCAGCATCCCATCACAAACTATGGTCAAAAATGAACAGACAGGGAAGAATCCTAAAAATAAGGTAAATGTGTAGCAATACTTTCCAAGAATGCATTTACAGACTCTAGTAATTCGTGCCGCAAGGACGCGTCAAGCCAGAGGAGGTGCATTGTAACTCAGAGGAGTTGCAGTAGTTGTAAGCAAAAGACGACTCAGGTCAAACTCAGGATGAACACATAATTCATTCTCTAAAAGTCAGTGACTGCAGAATTCAGACTTCAGACCTATAATTTTTCCAGATATAATGCTGTAACAGAAAGTAGCATTTTGACATGGATGTTACTGAAAGTGGTCAACACAATTAATGGATGTTACTGAAAAGCTTAAACCAAAGTCAAGATTCAAACCCAAGTTAACACAGTGCAAGACTGATTATGAAGTCCTTTTTTTCTCTTTTTCAATATGATTAGCATTTTATATGAACAAACACTCTTCAGGTAACATGCATTAGACCAGTGTTTGTCGTTTTTTTTAATCTGAAAACTAGCTAAATTTTCTGGAAAAAAAAATCCAGTGTCCAGTATGTTTGAAAGTGGTGAGATGGAGTGATTAATATATGTAAAGTTCTTAATGTTTCCTCTGATAATTCTGTCCTCTGATCTATATCTTCTGAATTTGCTAAGGTATGCATTTGGAAAGCTATTCAGACTTCAAGATCCATCATGTCCTTTTGTAAATGACGCTGCTTTGCATCCTGCGTTCCACTTTCTGAGATTTAGCAGATACCAGTGGTCCATGCACTGCAATTGAATAACACTTCACTAGACAAGTGGACATTAGAGATATGCATGATTGCAAAATCTGGAAAGTTCAGTAACATAGGCAACATGATAGACAAACAACAGATGCGAACAGTGGGCTCAAAAAATTAGTGATATTTTCTATTTTTACAAGGCCATGTCTGCCTTGCAACATCACAGAAAAATTGGGAAAGTTACAGTGAAAATGTTGTCCGTAACAAGAAATACAAAGTCACTGATGGTGATTTGTTTCGTAGTAAAACTCAGAACGCGGTAGCTGTCGGTGGGGGAGTTCACCACTGCGTTGGGCAGTGATATAGTGTGAAGTGTAAGGGAGAAGGACTAACTGTCCAAATTTATTCAGTCAATTTTAACTACTTCTACTGTGCCGAGTAGTTCTTTCCTTATACAAATAAACAAATATATAACAACTAAACATAGCTTTCTTTACTAAGTGCTAGTACAGAGTTGGCTTACTCGAATGCTTTCCACCCAACATCCCAACAAACATATTTAAAGACTATAAAACCCAAAAGAAAACTGAAAAGAAAACAAACATCCTGACACGGTGGTAATAAATGAGACTACAAAAGTTTGAAGGCTGTGTTCATATCGATCTAGGAGGTAATGGTCAGCAGGGCTGGACCAGCACCACACGCTTTTGGAAAGTTACGGTGAAAAAGCATAGTTTGCTTAGAAATACAATAAAACAGTTCTAAATAAAAGTAAAGAAGGAAAATATTATATTTGATGGTTTATGACATTTTGTGAAGATGCTCATGTTTGCCTTATAAGATGGTAGCAAGATACTTTTCTATATTTTCTGCTATGCTTTTAGAAAAGTACTTTAGGATTAAGAACTTGCCGAGACATTTCAACTATTTGGGTTTCCATACAATTTTAGTCCAAGTGCCTAGGATTCATGATGTAGGTAGTATTATATCTATAATGCCTTCTCCTCTTTGCTCAGAAATAAATTTCCTCTTGGCAAGTATAATTTGTCTTTGGGCTATTGTTACCATCAGCTATTTTCCTACTGAAATAAAAGTTCACTGCTGACTGGTAGGACCTCACATTTGGGAAGTCCTCAGCTCCTTTGGCAAATAAAATAGCTTTCTTTGGGAGGCTGCTAAAAGGACCAGAGAAATGAACATGATGCTTGCTGTATTATTATTATTTGCATGTCTAAGACTGTACATCAGAGTACAAAAATACTGCATTTAAGCATGCAAAATATAATTAAAATTGGTTTAATTAAAGAACACAATTATACTTGCTCATGTTCAAACGGGAAAATAAATAAAGTGAACCATTGTAGAGGCCTTATTGATTTGCACAATGACAGAAGTCATTAACTGAGCTATGGTTAAATAGCACTCATCTGCTCCCAGAGGAAATGGGCCTGTGCTGTGGATCTGTGATATATTTCAAAGGATTTTGCTTTTCATGCATGATATGTATGAAATCTGCATTCTGTTGACTGGTAGCAAAATCAGTGAGACATATTTTGACAGCGAAATGACAAACTTAAACATATATATATGTGTGTGTGTGTGTGT
>NW_020451201.1:0-57941 GCF_003343035.1 Apteryx rowi
GAAATCTGGGCCCTCACTGTTTCTGAGACAATTACTCAGTTTTTTAGAGGCACCTTACGACAGTCCTAATGAGACCATCTGAGATCTGGAACTCAGAAACATCTGAAGAAAGCTGTCCCTTGCGGCTTAAAAGAAACAAATACTGTCATGAYGCTTTTCATCCACAAAATTTCCACTGTCTGTGAAGAACTATCAAGTTTACAGGTACATTCCGAGCTTCCAGGTAATAGGAATAAGTCCTGTAGTCCTCTGTGTGCGAAGGCTGAAAAAGAACAAGTTCTGTGTAGCTTAGCTGGAAGACAAGGAAGGGAAAGGTATTATTTCCAGTGATGYAAGAACATTAAAAAGCAAGCTATGACTACTTGTTCTTGCTGCAGTGTCTGATGCCAGTTGAAAAATGGCACAAGTAAGTAAACGAACAGTGAGGGAAAAGAAGAGAAAGTGTTCTTTCTGTTCAAGATGGGCTGATTTGCAGTGCCTTTTTGGAATCAAGTAAGGGATCCATTCAGTGGCTAGCAGGTCTTTTCCAGCTCCAGTAATTTTTCAGTGCTTGGGTTTAGTATGTACACATGATTTGTCCTCGTATCTATGTGCCTATAAGTTTTTGCCTTTTCACAGGCAATTCTGATAATAAGTCTAGTAGCAATTTATTTCTGGCTTATTGATTCCCAGTATAGATATAAGCCCTGCTGGYGTGAGAAGATTTGCTGGATATAGATGGGTATGTCTAACTGTAGCATAACGATATCTCTTTAATTATCTGGAGTTGTGTAGAGATGCTGACAAGACAGTTCCAAGGACATTTCACCTTTTACACCTCAGGACAGAGGGGCTGCAGCTGAGCATGTAAAAGGGGATAGATAATATGCCATGGTGAGATGGTGTTCTGGCCACCCAGTAATAAGGGATCCAACATACCATTCATCACTCRAGAGAAACTAGATTTGACTAGGCAAAGAGTGAGAGACCAGTGAGCATTTCACCTCAGTAGACRTGAGTAAGGTAGAGGCCAGGGATGTTCTTCAAAGGGACTAGATGTTGTGAAAGCAAGCTTATATCCAGGCAGCACCGGAAACAGCACAAAATGGTGCAATATTTGCTCAAAGTACCACAAGCTGTAGGCATTCTTTAAGARAGGGAACCGTAAAGTGCTGCGATACATGAAAAGCATTCTTGGGGATGATTAGGACTCATGGTATTCAAAATACCTTACTGATTTTTAGGGCATCAGGTTGGGAGAGTCTCACAGGGGCATGAAACRGGAGACAGATAAGAAAACCTAAGGGTGGAGAGCTTGGGATGTGTTCCTTAAAGCGAGACAGAGAATCTGATGGAACACAGGCAATTCCAGTTTTTCATTTTTCTTTTTAGTTGAAGCAGAGTTAAGGCAGTGATAAATATTGTGCAACATCAAATAAGCTAACAACARCAACAGCTAACCTTCAGGATAAATGTATRTTATGATTRTGTTGGCTGTTACTTAGCAGCTTTTAGGGAATAATTTTTCTAGGGAGGAAATAAGTGCATATTGATTTTTGGTAGGTCATCYTATTTGTAATGGTTGGAAAACAGTGTTTACTTCCTCTATGAAAAAAGAGACTGCTTGCACTTGGACATTGAATTAAACCTTAACAGTTTTAATGAAATCAAACATGATACAGCGCAAGGAAGCTACACCAGTAAGTAGTCTTGTGGCTGCTGTTCTCACCAAGGATGGAAGAACACAATGTTTAAGGCACTGCAAGAACTCCATCTGAGTCCCCCAGCYTTCCAGCTGTGCATTTGAAGTAACAATTTGTTGGTTAGTGCAAGGGGAGAAATCTTCCTATGACACGGAACTTGAATAAAATCCTCAGAGGAAGAAAGTTAGGAAGAAATGATTTCAGTCAATTGTATTGGTTATCCCCAAGTATAAATTGGAAATTCCCCAAGCCTGTAGAGCTTTTTTGTTGTTGTTTTGTACTGAAAGAATGAGAATTCCTGGACCTAGAGAGAATTTAAGCAGGTGAATTAGRTCTTCCTGTAGTGGGAGGAGAAGGATCAAAATTGGAATATGCACTTGTTTTTAAGGAAATGCTTACGGTTTTCAGCAGCCATGGCTGGAATAACATCACAAGGGAATTGAAAAAAGGAAGATTCAACTCATCTACAATGAGGTCCAAAGTGTAGTTATATCRAATGTAAACATCTGCATCTGAACTAGTCACCATGCCTCCCTTGATGGTCAAAGGAGAGTAATACTACTTTTCAGACAAGATTCTGCTTAAGAGTGACATATACTTATATCTTAAATGTGCCTATTTCTCTCCTTTGACTAGAGATGAAGTTTAGAAACTGAGCGCGGATAGAGACATCTACACTGCAGATATTTCCTGATCCCGAGCCTTGGAGAAATTAATCTCATTCCTGCCGATTTAACCTTTCGTGTTTTTTGGTTTCTAATCTTGGGTAGGAAAAGTAATAAATCACTGTAATTTCAYTTCTCTGCTTCGCTCTATCYAATCACCGTTTCTTTATTRTTTTCCATACAAGGATAGCAACACAGACAAGATGAACATGAATAACAACGCTACTGTGGTTGTCACTGAATTTATTTTGCTGGGCTTAACAGATAACCCAACAGTTCAGGTCATGCTCTTTGTGTTCTTTCTCATGGTTTACAGCATCACTCTGGTGTGCAATATGGGGATGGTCATTTTAATTAATATTGATCCCCGTCTTCATACCCCCATGTACTTCTTCGTCAGTAGCTTGTCATTCTTGGATATTTGTTATTCTTCTGTGATTGCACCAAACACTCTGATAAATTTCATAAAGGAGGGGAAAGTCATCTCTCTAGGTGGGTGTGCAGCACAGATGTTCCTTTTTATAGGCCTTGGGACTACCRAGTGCTTCCTGCTGGCTGCRATGGCCTACGATCGGTATGTGGCCATCTGTAACCCACTGCTCTACCCGCTCATCATGTGCCCCAAAGTCTGTGTGCCCCTGGTAGCGRGGTCCTACACACTTGGCCTGTTGCATTCTCTGGTGCATACATATTTCACATTTAGTTTATCCTTCTGTGGGTCAAATGAGATCAATCWTTTTTTCTGTGCGATCACCCCCCTGCTAGCACTTTCCTGCTCTGGCACACATCTCAGTGAGCTCCTGATATTTAACCTGGCTGGAATGGTGGAAGTAAGCACCATTCTGTCTGTCCTTGTCTCTTACGCTTACATCCTCGCTACCRTCCTGAGGATTCGCTCAGCTGGAGGCAGGAACAAAGCCTTCTCTACTTGCGCTTCCCACCTGACAGTCGTGATGATATTCCACGGGACAATTCTACTCTTGCATTTCCGCCCATCATCTAGCTATTCCCTTGACCAGGACAAAGTGATCTCGGTGTTCTACACAATGGTGACGCCCATGTTGAACCCTCTGATTTACGGCCTCAGAAACAAGGAGGTGAAAGCTGCCCTGAGAGGATTCCTTGAGAGAAAAAGTACTTATTAGTAAATCAATTGATTTTTTGAAGACTAACATCTGTAGTTTAAGACAAAAAAGACTTCACGATTTCAAAGGAACTGAGGTGCTAGTGTTTTTATGGAAGAGGAAGAGGAAATATATGGTGAGTGCAAAATTCACTTTACCAAGAACACTGTTTATCCCAGCTTTAGTTGTTTACTTGTATTTTTTATCTGAAGTTATTTGTTTCTTAATACRATGACAGTGAGATCTTTGGAACRTAAACATTAATGCTCTGTCCATAACTTCTTGGTGTATTGTACTGAAAATCCGCTTCTTAAAAAGTTTTAAGGGGCTGAGGAATACAGCATAGATGATTCAATAAATGGTGAATCAATTGTKATTAATCAAACATGTCATTAAGTTATTTATATTTGTAAACCATCTGAGAAGTAGCYTTAGGAACAACAACTATTTCAGGCCCCCATCTGCGGATTGCTTCCATTGATYGCTCTCCATCAGTCCCAGGGAGGTACCAAGTAACTACCTTAGTGAACTAGCTAACGATAAAAGCAAAGGTGAYATTCACGTATCTCTTCTTTTATCCAAGGCCCTAGTGACTAAGACATTCACTCAGGCTGTGGCGTGATAGATTCAGTGGGCTCGTCTCCTTGACTGTGAATCCCACCTTATATCTCAAGATTTCCCCCCAAATATATCGGTGCATTGCAGTCCTACTGCACAGYATCAATGCCACTGGTCTTCAAGGATCAAAACAGCACTGCTGATAAAAACTGTGTGGATAATATTATTTTGGATTCAATGCTCTTACAAAAAAGGCATGGTTTTGGACAATCAGCAAATGAATCCTGAAATTCACAAGGGCAAAGAAGTAAGGCACTTTTTCACCCTGCTCCTTCTTATTTCACAGACTCGGTGGTCAAGGCGTTTACTTAGGTTATTGGAAAGACAGGTACTTTTCCGTTCTCTGTGGAGAGCTTTCCAAGACTGTGGCTAGACAAAACTGTGGCTGGCATGAGCTAGTGCTGGCAGCAGCTCTGCTTCTAGCAGGAGGCTGGACAACGTGAGCTCCAGAGGTCTCCTCCAAATGACATTCCTGCAATCCTATCATTCTCTAATGTRTGCCAATCTRCAGAGAATGCCRCATCCATTGCATTTTKRTATTATTTGTGCAAAGTGTAACGGYGATGTTTGGGAGGGAATGGAAACTCCGTTCTCCAGAATATTAGGAAAYGRTGTTGAACGCMGAACCACTAMCCTTTGGGTGAATGTCCCAATCCCTGGCCAAGCGTAGTGAAGACTGAGGGGTCTTGCTTCTGTTCTGCTTTGTGACTTTACTGCCATTTCCTTTTTTCCCCCCCATATACTGCCATTCGATAGAAGATTAGCTCAGAACTTTCAGGTAGCTTAGATGTGCATAAAAACATATTTACTAAAAATATCTACYATATYACTTCAGTACCTCACTTCTGATCTGCTTTATTCCCACTTTAGGTGGTCTATAGAACTAGTTTGAAGTTCRCATCATTTTTGGTGCCTCTGTGCCATTTTCAAACAAAGCAGTGGGAGGGAGGGGGGTACAAATAATTAGTGTATTGAACCTGAGTTTGATAGCTAGTTGTCCTGGAAGACAAAACCCAGCTTGGCTGATCCTCAGAAACCACAGAATCACACAGAATCACAGAATGGTTGAGGTTGGAAGGCACCTCTGGAGATCGTCTAGTCCAACTGCCTTGCTCAAACAGGGTSACCTAGAGCACCTTGCCCAGGACCCTATCCATATGGCTTTTGACTATCTCCACGGAGGGAGAGTCCACAAGCTCTCTGGGCAACCTGTTCCAGGGCTCTGTCACCCTCACAGAAAAGAAGTTGGTCCTCATATTCAGATGGAACTTCCTGTGTTTCAGTTTGTGCCCGTTGCCTCACGTCCTGTCACTGGACACCACTGACAAGAGTCTGGCCCCATCYTCTTGACACCCTCCCTTTAGATATTTGTATACCTTGATGACTGACCCTCTCAGTCTTCTCTTCTCCAGGCTGAACAGGCCCAGCTCTCGCAGCCTTTCCTCATAGGAGAGATGCTCCAATCCCCTAATCATCTTTGTAGCCCTACGCTAGACTTGCTCCAGTAGTTCCATGTCTCTCTTGTACTGGGGAGCCCAGAACTGGACACAGTACTCCAGCTGTGGCCTCGCCAGGGCTGAGTAGAGGGGGAGGATTGCCTCCCTCGACCTGCTGGCAACAGTCTTCCTAATGCACCCCAGGATGCCATTGGTTTTCTTGGCCACAAGGGCACATTGCTGCCTCATGCTTAACTTGGTGTCCACCAGCACTCCCAGGTCCTTCTCAGCAGAGCTGCTTTCCAGCAGGTCAACCCCCACCCTGTCTGGGTGCATGGGGTTATTCCTCCCTAGGTGCAGGACCCTGCACTTGCCTTTGTTGAACTTCAGGAGGTTCCTCTCCACCCAACTCTCCAGCCTGTCCATGTTTCTCTGAATGGCAGCACAGCTCACTGGACAAGCAAAGTCCTGATAAAAAGATAAGTACTTGTTGTCAAAGAAACCCCCTAGTCCCCACACATAAATACAGCAAAGGTGTATGTATGCCTCATAGCATTCTGAGAAGATCATCTGAAGAGGGCAARTCAGACAGAGCTATCTGTTCAGGGATACTTAGCATTTTGTTTCAATAAAGCTTTTAAAAATTCATTTTCATTGGACCAAGAATGTCTTCAAGTTGTTTCTGCTAAGCCTAACCACTAGCCCAAATCCATGAAATAATTTGGCATAGTTCTGAGACTAATCCTACAGGCACCCAACTTGCCTCTGAAAATGTACCTTGTGTTTTTGCTGCTGTCATAGGCAGAATCACCGAAATCTTGCCAAAATATTAAGGCCAATATTGTGTCTAAGCCCCCACAGAACTAACAAAACAGCTAGTGTTCCAATCAGATAAGCATGTTCATTATGTTCAGACAACCATACTCTTTATATAAACATGTTCCCCAAAGCCCACTGACTATAATTTCTGTCCTGTACAGAAAGTCACTCTCCAGCAAGGCAATGCATCTCCAGCTTCAAGGGCGTGTGAGATTCAAAGTTTCCATTCATTCTGAGATACTTTCGTACGAAGAGATGACCATAGAGGATGCGATTGGGTTTCAGTGTCAGCTGAATCCCTGTAGCTCGCTATGCCCATTAATTTAATTAATCYGATTAAGAATTAAAATATAGTATTTCAAATTAAAAAAAAAACAAAAACACACACTGAACCTCTCTCCCACCCCCTGCCACAATTCTATCTTACTAATAAAAAGAAAAGAATACAACAAAGTACTCTGTGTATCCCATGGTCTTATTTTCCCACTACCATTGAATCAGCTTGAGACTGGGAAAGAAGCTACTAGAATTTAGGAGGGTAAATTCAAATTTAAACTTTATTATAAGTTCTGTTTCCTTGAGACCAAAGAGCAACTACAGGCTCATTACAGTTTCAGGCCCCCTCCTTCCGCTTCAATGAAGCTGAAAACAGAGAAATCCTTTTGCATATTTCATAAAAGCCTCTTTCACCTCTCTGTTCCTCAGGCTGTAGATGAGGGGGTTCAGCAGGGGGGTCACAAGCGTGTAAAACACAGAAGCCACCTTGTCTAGACTGTAGTGGCTGGAGCTGGGTTGTAGGTACATAAAGAAGCCCGTCCCATAGAATAAGGAGACAGCCATTACATGGGAGGCACATGTGTTGAAGGCCTTGGACCTGCTCTGTGTGGAGTGCATCCTCAGGATGGTGTAGAGGATGTAAATGTACGAGATTAAAATGGTTCCACTGGTGCCGATCCCATTTACGCTAACAAAGGCGAAGATGACCATCTCCTTGCTGAAGCTGTCAGAGCACGAGAGCTTTAGCAAAGGGCTCATATCACAGAAGAAGTGGTTGATGATATTGGACCTCCAGCAAGATCCTCCAAATGTGCAGCCGGTGTATATTGTTGCGTAAAGAAAGCCAAGGATGTAGGATATGGAGACCAATTGGACACAGACTGCCTTGGGCAACACTACCACGTACCGCAGTGGGTTACAGATAGCAATGTAGCGGTCATACGCCATTATAGCCAAAAGGTAACATTCAGCAATCCCAAAGAAAACAAAGCTGTAAAGTTGTGCCATGCAGCCAGTAAAGGAAATGTCTTTCATCCCTGAGATCAAGGACACCAGCATATTGGGAGCGATGACTGTGGAGTAACAAGCATCAACAAATGAAAAATGGCTGAGGAAGAAATACATGGGGGTGTGCAAGCGCTGGTCAGTCTGAACCAAGGTCACCATCCCGAGGTTCCCGCAGAGCGTGAGCACATAGGCGAGCAGAAACACCACAAAGAGCGGGATCTGCATGTCTGGGGTCTCAGCGAATCCCAAGAGGATGAATTTATTAACTGTGTGGTTATATCTTGTAAACATTTTCTTCCCCTAATTGTGCCTGCAAGAAGAAGAGGATGATAAAAATTCAAAGAAGGACAACCAGAATCTCTGCTCCCTACATCCTGCATTCATTTAGTTCCAAGGTTCATTTAATAATTAAATATTTATGGCACTGAATTTTCCATTTGGAAAAGAAGTAGCTTTGTCTAAATCCAATATTCTCATAGAAATCAAATATTCTTCAAGAGCTATCTAATTTCCCTTCACAGCAAGGTGTTAGCAAAAAGTTAGATCCCAGGGCTAAAGGGGTTACATGAGGGTTGATGGAGTTTCCTCAGCAGGAGGCCATGACCACATTCTCATGAAACTGTCTATTACAATATCTCTGTACCTATATTTTCCTTGCTCCATTTTCCAAGTCTCTCATTGCTGGTGTAAATACCCTGAAGGAGTACATTCCTGGCCTGGGAGCCAATACTCCTCATCAAAAGAARTGAAAGTATTTGTTGTCATATGCGGGCATCATCTTTCTTACAATGTGAACACTTGTGAACACTTACTTTTCCAAACTCCCCCCTCACCAGACTCCACTCCCCAAATAACTCACATGTAACAGTGGGGGATTTTATTGGGGATTACGGATGAGATCAAAAGTGGCCACATTACAGTGGTCTAACAAGGCAGCATACATCATCTGATATTTCCCTAGCTAATTCTGTTAATGCTTCAAGACTGCCCCTGCTGTAAGATAAAGCGCACAGCCTGGTGACTCTTCAAAATTGAATAAAGTTTGAGGCTCCCATTCCTGGTTTTCCTCTGTGGAAGATGTTTTTGTGGAGCCCATGACTCAGGGCTAAATACTGCAATTCACTTCTGTGTTGAAACTATGGAAGAACCTACATAAATTGTAAGGATTAGGGAAAAATCAAATTTGCTTATACGTCACAGGTTTTCTCACAAAGGACAGGTTGTTCACTTGTCAGTTGATACAATACTTTTATGTTGACTGCAGTTTAAAATCTTTCTCCTGCATTTCACAAGAGTGTCCTTTGCTGTAGATGAGGGGGTTGAGCGTGGGGGTCACCAGTGTGTAAAACACAGATACCACCTTGTCTAGACTGGTGTGGCTGAAGCTGGGTTGTAGGTACATAAAAAAGCTTGTCCCACAGAATAAGGAAACAGATGTCAAATGGGAGGCACATGTCCTGAAGGCTCTGGAGCTGCTCTGTGCAGAGCGCTTCCTCAGGACAGTGGAGAGGATATAGCTGTAGGAGAGCAAAATAATCACTTTTGTGCCTACCACGTTTATGACAAAAAATACAAAGATCACCATTTCTTTGCTGTAGGTGTCAGAGCAAGCAAGCTTCAGCACAGGGCCGGTGTTGCAGAAGAAGCGGTCAATCAGGTTAGGTCCACAGAAAGAACCCCCAAATGTGGAGCCTGTGTATATCACGGCACTGAGAAACCCAATGAGGTAAGAAGCTGCTACCAGCTGCGTGCGGACTTGCTGGGAGATGATCATCACATAAAGCGGTGGGTTGCAGATGGCAACGTATCGGTCATAGGCCATCACAGCAAGGAGGTAACATGCAGCAGTGGCAAAGAAGGCAAAGCCATAGAACTGTGTCACACATCCAGTGAAAGAAATGGTTTTATTCTCTAATAGCAGATCTGCTAGCATCTTGGGGGTGACCACTGTGGAACAGCAGGCATCAGTAAATGACAAATGGGTGAGGAAGAAGTACACAGGGGTATGGAGTCTGGGATCAGTCCACACCAAGACCATAATCCCACTGTTCCCCACCAAAGTGACAATGTAAATCAGTAAAAACAACCCAAAGAGAGGGATCTGCGCRAACGGCCTATCTGTAATTCCCAAGAGGATGAATTTGTTGTATGTGTGATTTTGTCCCATGGCCAAATGTTACCTACTGAGGCAAAAGGAAGAAAAATGTCGAAAAGATAAAAAGCAGTTTCAGTTTTGGGCACGGTTTCACTCCAGTCGATCATCAATTTAATTGCTGCATTTTGATATATTCTGCTATGATAATTTCTCAATCCACTATGTATATGTTCTTTGCCTTTCAGCTGAGATGCTTAAAAAAGAATCCAGAATGCGTTGAAGCAATACAAATGTCACATTTGTTTCTATRTCTGGATACTTAAAAATAGGCATTATTTCTAGCATTTGTATTTTTGAATTTAAGGAAAAAAATCAGATTTTTGTCACTTTCAGTTGGAAAGACATTTTGAATTTCCACTGACTGTGTTCACAGAAGAACTGGAAAAGAACTCTTATGTAATGAAACTAACAAGATCTACAAAACATATGATATTATTTACAAGGGAATCCAGTGAAATCTATAAGTCAGCAAAACTCAGAATAGAAAATATAGTTCAGCTTTACAATTTTGAGAACTTCCAAACATTTTCCCTTGGCTTCTAGCTATTATTCCAGTCTGAAAATCACATGTAGCAAATAATTGAATACCATTTACGATGGATGAATGTCACAYTGATAAATTCATGGTTTGTATCTTCATGAGCTCCAGCATACCGAAGCATTCTGGAAAAYACAGGCATTAGGTTAAGATGCTTACTTGAAAACTGAGTTAATTTTAAAACATACTCATTCCAAAGGCTGTTTTGTTAATGACTCTATTCTTATTGTGATGACAATTTCAAATGTTACATTTCTCTATAACAAAATAAGACTTATCCTGGTTTAATACTTGCCTAAATCAGTCCTTGCATTAGTTGCCTCAAAAAAAGAAAAGCAATCTGTACAAGCTATTGCTTTGTCTTATGGAGAAGAAAACCTACTTTGGTGTAGCTCATTTCTGAAGGAGTCTGAAAAAAAGGTGTAAGAGGAGACAAACAAGAAAGTCCCTTGCCCAAAGGAAGCTGAGGCTCTGTGTTGTCATGGCATACAAGTCCCCCCGTACATTCACCGCTATCAAGTGGTGGGAAACAAGGTTTTATCCCAAAGGAAGCAGAGAACATCTGCGGGTAGGCATAATTTCTGTTCATGTGCAGAGAAGCTGTGGAGATGTAACTTGCCTGATATGAAGAAAGACACACTCCTTTCCAGACCGCAGCTCCTGAGCCTGTGGGTGATCTAGAGGTAAATATGGCCCAGCGTGCTGTCCTGGGAGTAAGCCTCCAGGGTTCCTCACTGGGCTGTTTAGTAGCGAGAGAAAAGGGTGAAACATGACTCTGAAAGCCACTGTGCAGYTTCAGACACCTGAAAGACCTTACTTGTGTAAGCAGCCACTAAGCACAGACACGAACAAAACAAGTGACAGTGATGACCCCCTGACCTGCTCATACTGTGCTTCTTCAGAGATACCTGTGGACCAGGCAAAGATTTCAGTCGGACCTTTTCTACAGAGACATTTCAGATCTTTCAAAGGATGTTACTACATCCCCCAAAAGTTCTTAAAACACAACAAATGATTCCCTCTCTGGAGCTGCTGATTTCTTTCCGCTGACCCTGGGCAGCCTAGCTTTCCAGCAAGGATGGGATTATCTGCCTTTAGGTACCTAAAACATGGATGCCCATGTCTGAGCCGGTGACTCTGGGCTTCCGCTACATTCAGCAATGTGAAATGGGCATTTTCAGAGAGTTAAGGTTTTCACAGAGTCGCAGGAGCATTCTGGTGGGAAGGGAGCTCAGGAGGTATCTAGATGAACCTCCTGCCCATGCAGCAAGATCAACACTGAGTTCAAACCACGTTGCTCAGGGCTTTGCCTTGAAAATCTTGAAGAAAGGTGATTGCATGAACTGCCTGGGCCCCTGTTAATTATCCGCACAGTGAATTTTGTTTTCCTTATGTCCAGCCAGACCCTCCCCTGTTTTAATTTATGCCCATTGTCACTCATCCTCCTGCCATGCCCCTTAGTAAAGAGTCTGGCTCTGTCGTCTTGGTGCCCTCTCCTTGTAGGTATTAGGAGGCTGCTATGAGGTCTCCCTGAAACCATCTCTTCTACAGGTTAAACAAGCCCAGCTCCCTCAGCGTCTTCTCATAGGGAATGTGCTACAGCCCCAGCTGCCATGGTGGCCCTCCACTGAACTCGCTCCAGTTTTTTGATGGCTTTCCTGTATTCAGGGTCGCCAAACTGGGTGCAGTATCTAGATGTGGTCGAACGAGTGCTGAATAGAGGGGGATAACCACTCTCCTTTGGTCTACTACCTCGCACACTCAACTCATGTCCTTCTTGCTGTCCATGAGGGATTCCAGGGCCATTTTGGCTGCGTTGCTCCCCAGGAAGCTAGTGCCCAGCCTGTATCACTGTCAGGGGTTCTTCCTTATCAGGGGAAAGACCTTGCATTTGTGTCTGTTAAATTTCACAAGGTTATCATTGGCCAGTCTCTCCAGCCTGTCCAGATCCCTCTGAATGGGAGCCCTGCCCTTGAGCATTTTGACTGGTTGCCCTGCCAACCTGAGTCTGGTGCTATCCACAAGCTGTAGGGGACGGGGGGGATTCATTCTCCCTTCTTCCCCAGTGCTACTGGTCAAGAGATCAAACAGGACAGGTTGCAGGAGAGACGCCTGTAGCACTCCACTTGTAACCAGCCTCCAGGTAGAGTGTGGCCCATTAGTCTTGACCCTCTGAGCCTAACAATCCAGCCAGTTTTTCACTCCTCCAGATTATAATGCATCAGCTTGGATGCATAGATACCATGGGAGGCCATGGTCAAAAGTCTTGCTGAAGTCATGATAGACAACACCCTCTGCACTCCCTTCATTCACAGTTCTAGTCATTTTATCCTAGAGGCAATCAGGTTGGTCAGGCATGATTTACCCTTGACGAACGCCTGCTGCATGTTCCCAGTCACCTTCTTCTCCTTCATGTGCCCAGAAACAGCTTCCAGAAGCCAAATCTCCAAATATCTATGTGATCACTTCTGGAGCTTTCAGGATTTTACTAAACATTTGGTTGTCATCTGAGAGTCGCAGGTTTTACAGATTGCAATGCATAATCATGAAAATCCTTAAAAATTATCTCACAATCAGATATTTTTGAGCCCTCTAGTGACATCCTCTCCCTACACATTTTCTGTTTTTGCTGTAGGTCTGGAGGTTGGAACTCACAACAACAGCTAGCATTCTCAGTGAGGGCAATTGTGTCCTAATACTAGCATTATGCTGAAGCACTCTTCTCTGATCATTTGTAGTTCCTCCATTTCCCAATTCACTATGAAAACTGTTGTCTTCAGYAGGTTGGTAATCTTTTATGTTTTGGAATTTGGTAAAATATTCCCTATGATTAGAAGAGTTCTTTGTTTCCCTTCTGGCTATTTAACATGTTTTTTCCAAGGCTGCAATGTGGCAATCACTTTCCAGGGTAAAATTGCACTCATGCTTTAAGTATCCCTTTTCTATGCCAGGTGAAGTCCAAAAATATGTAACATATGTTATTAACATATAAACAGTGTTCAGTGATAATACAGGCGTATGGTATAAGTAGGAGAGCAGAAGTATTACTTTTTCAAATTAACAATGTTGTTGGTCTTCATAATCTCCTGTGCAGATGCATCTACACTGTAGTTGTCTACATTTGGCAGATATCTGTAAGTATCTCTCATCACATTTTACACGACAAGGTGTGGCTTGGGATCCCCAGCTTTCACTAGTGCTCTACTAAGTGCCAGTCTCCCATTGCTCCTGGTGGCTGCTGCAGAGAGCTTTGCTAAATCTTTCCAACTTGAGTGTTTCCATAATCATAAGACGCTGAGACGCTGTCTCTTAGGAGCCCCTGTTTCTTGACCACTTCACAACAATTCTTGATTTCTGCATACTCCAACTCCCAGAAGGCAGCCCATCTCAAGGGTTAAGGAAGTCATAGTTCCAGCCCTCTAATTCCCTTGAAATCACTAAGGGAAGTTTCCAATTCTATGTGGAGGGGAGGAAAAACAAAAAAAGGGATTGGCCTGGGGTGTTGCGACCAGCAAGGCCGTTGGCAGCTTATGCCAACCATCTAAGCTAGAAAGCAATAAATAGTGGAGACAACAGCCCCTGAGAGGAACATCCGTACATGGACATCCAATGCCGTGTAGAATTAAAAAAGAAAAAGAAAAAGCATGGGAGAGAGAGAAAAGAAAAGGAGACTTGGAATAAATTTTCTTCTCTGAAGCTCTGATTTGTAAGGCAAGCTAGAAAGTGGACAAGTAATTGTTTTCTTTTTTCTGATAAATGATGTTTCTGTGAGAGACAGTCATCCAGACAGGTAAGAAACGTCTCCTGGCTAGAGGCAATGCCAAAGAAAGTTTGTAGCAGTAACTGTGATAGTGATACCAAATTCTGAGCGAAGTGTGATAGCAAAACATGTCATTCTTCTTTGCAAAACATATCCTCACCAGCTGGTAAGAGTTCCATTGGGACAGACATATATAGAGAAAAGAAATCTCTGGAATGTCTTATATTTCACCTGCTCCGCTTGGAAATTCACATCTTCCCATTGTTATTAGATACATCACATCCTTTGGTTCCTTCTTACACTCAGAATACCAGGACTGCTTGGTCCGAGTGTGACGGTGTTCTTGTACAGAGAAGCTGACCTTTAAGATTGGAAAAGAGCCCCCCAAGCAGGTAAAAAAATCCGACTATGGAAGGGCTGTGGAAAAGTGAAGCTGGAGGGGACTGTATTTTTCTTTCCTTCAGTGGGAATTACTGTTTTTTGAATCAAATTTGCATGCAGAACTCATTGTGGGGATTACTAATAAGCCTCTTTTCAGCTGTTGTTTTCACAAAAATAGTTTGGAAGAAAACAAAATGTATATATTCTGATCATGAAGGGCTATCGGATTGTATGGCTATGAGCCTGGAAGGCATATATGGGTACTGAAATAATGAGGCAGTAAAGTCAATGTCCTTTCTCTAGTCCCCCCCCCCAGGCACAGTCTTTCTGGGGAACGTATTCATTATTCTGTCCTCTTTATGAACTGGGCACGTGCACTTTCAAGTGAATGTAGTGGGATATTATCTTGTTTTCCATATAATTCCTTTTACAGTTTTCTCCAAAATGAAAAGATGCAGACTCTGGGTGTGTCTCGTGAATGATCTCTTTGGAGAAACTAGTAACGGGTAGACACAACAGCAGGTAAGCTGGACAAAGCTTGGAACTTTTACAGGAAACCAGAAGAGATGAAATCTAAGGTACTATTTGGGGGATTTCAATGAAATTAGTAGCAGGCAGGCATATAGGACAGTGAAAGCCTTCAGGGTTAATGGAAGGACTGGAATAGAAAATACAAATGAAATCAGCTACTGAAGTATACTCTAACCTGCTATGAGGACAGACTGAGGTTTTCTTATAGAGAAATGGGAACTATATTGAAACTAGACCTCAACTTCTGCATTCAGGAGATACATTTAAGCTTCTCCAGCTGGCTAGATTTCGTTGCCTATGGAAAAGCAGTAGGTGATCTTTAAAGAATATGCTATAATGTGTGTTTACTAATATAGATTCATGATTTGCTGTGATTATGTTTTTAAAATAGTCTCTCTAATATAAATGCAGTTATTTTATTTTACATTGTTTCTCTTCTGAAAGAGAAAAGGTATTTGACGTTCTAACCTTAATTTAGTGTATTAATCCATTACATGAAGGTACTTGAGAAATTGCTGTTAACATTTAATTCATACAATGGAAAAATAAGGAAAGCACAAGTTTTAGCAAGTCACCAACTAAGCTGGCAGATACAGCCTTGTAGAAAAGACACAAACATGTCCCTTTGTTCACATATTTATTCTCATAAAATATTTGAGAGGTTATTTAAATGCAGTTTATCCCCCAGAGCAGCCACTGCCTTTGATTGTTAATAGTCATTTGTTTTTTAAGAAAAAAGCACTATTATTTTTGTTTCTGAGCACTTGAAATAAGATGTCCTGAGCAACAAATTCAAACCCTGAGCTACCTAGGATATTAAAAAGAAACTCGAGGTCATCCTCAGCCTGAAAAGTAGAATGAACATTAATAGTCCTTCATCTTGTGTATTATCAGAACAAACATGCTAATGACTGTGAGCTTCTCATCCCTTAATGTGATGAAAATCAGAGACAAATGGAAACAATGCCCATAGTGAAGATCACAGTGATGTCAAAGGGAAAACTTGCTTCTTTTTTTTGTTTACTTTTTTCCTTTGAATGCATACATGACTGTAGAAAGATGTGCAAAGCTTGCCTGAAGTGTTTGAATGGCAGATGTAGTTAAGAGACATAGGTCTGGGAGTCCCCGGTCCCTGCGTGGCCTGGTGTTTGTGGAACGACTGAGCAGCCTGCCAGAACACTTTGGCATTTTTGAATCAAACAGTGTTTCACTGGAAAATTTCCCCACCACCTACAAAATACAGGATAAAAAACCACCAATAACAAGCAAGCAAGCGAACAAGCCGGCACCTTAAGTTAATTGAGCTCACTGAAACTGCATTCTTGTCTGATAGCAGAGTGTCTCGCACATTAATGATGTCTTGGGAGAACTGGACCACAGTGACAGAATTCGTTTTCAAGGGATTAACGGATCACTCGGGCATCCAAGGCACCCTCTTGATAGTTTTCCTAGTCATCTATGTCATCACGGTGGTGGGTAATCTTGGTATCATTATAGTAGTTCAGCTTGATTCTCRCCTTCAAACCCCCATGTACTTTTTTCTCAATAATTTGGCCTTCTTAGATGTGTGTTACTCCTCCTCTGTCACACCCAAAATGCTGGTGAATTACTCAGTAGAAAGGAAAACTATTTCTTTTGCTGGCTGCCTCATACAGCTGTATTTTTACGCTGCTTTTGCAACTACGGAGTGTTATCTTCTGGCCATGATGGCCTATGATCGGTACGTCGCCATCTGTAATCTACTGCGCTACACGGTCATCATGTCCCAAAAGGTCTGTGTTTTTCTGTTGTCTGGGTCATAGGTGGTTGGTTTTTTAAATTCAGTGATACTCACAGGATCTGCATTGAGACTGTCCTTCTGTGGTCCCAACATCATTGACCATTTCTTCTGTGATGGGCCCCCACTGTTAAAACTGGCCTGCTCCGACACTCACCTCAATCAAGTGCTGATACTTGTTTTTGGAGGGTTCAATGAGGTCACCACTACATCAGTCGTCCTCATCTCATACTGCTGCATCCTATCCACTATCCTGAGGATACGATCTGCAAAGGGCAGGTACAAAGCCTTCAGTACCTGTGCCTCCCACCTGACAGCTGTCACCATCTTCTATGGGACTGTTCTTTTCATGTACCTACGACCCAGCTCCAGTTACTCTTTGGGCAGGGACAAAATCATTTCTGTGTTTTACGTGGTGGTGACCCCCATGCTGAACCCCCTCATCTACAGCCTGAGGAACAAGGAGGTGAAGAATGCTCTGAAAAGAGCACGGGAGAGAATAATCGCTTCACAGMGAAAGCACTAAGCAGTTTGAGATTTAGACAGTGATGGGAATGTGGTCTGTGTTTTGTTTTGTTTTGTTTCTATCATCTCCTGTGCATTATTGGGCTTTTTGTATTATGTCAGGTCCTATCAATGTGGGATTGGTTTGTTTTACCTTTGTATCTAGACGGTGCATTTCATAACGGGAAAAATATATGTGTGTTCACTGAAGAACTGCCAAAGACAGATCTGTGAGCAAATGTGCTAAATGTCCACTTTGCTGCTGAATATTTGGAGGCAAACATCTAGGCTAGGTTTTCTCATGTACCTATCATTTGTTAGGCAACCCCAAGTCACCTATATTTTGAAGGGAAACATGAAGACAAGGCCCAGCAGTGTAAAACGAAAGCCATTTGCAAGGGATTTCTGCCAAGAACTCAGACCATTTTCTTTACTTCTCAGTCTTCCTCTTTGACCTGAATCTGCTCAGGGTCATTCTCTCCTTTGTCTTCTTTGGATGTCGTTGATCAGCGCTATGGAGTACTCCTTCAGGAGTTCTGTATCCATTCCAGTCATGACAGGGACTCTACAAAATTAAGGCTAATTTCACAGCTGAAACAAGTTTTTTCACAGCTGCTGAAGCTGGCTGGAAAAGTGATGGTAAATGTGTTCTGATACAGGCTCACCACGATATTGGTTTACCTGAAAGATGCCCAGGTATCTCTGCTTCAGCCGGGTAGTGGGAGCAAATATGCTTTCAAAGTCTTTATGGTCCTTTCAATGGGTTTAAGTCACACAGAAACCTTAGTACAACAGGGCTCACTTCACTGCCAAGGAATCCCTGCTACAGATGGGAGCATTCAGGCAAACACACAAAGCAGACCAAGGCATTTCTAATGAAAGAGAAGGAAATGTTTCTCCAAAGCTGCAGAAAAATGGGAAATTCAAGAGAAACTTCTCCGTGAATCCTCTTCTTCCACAATGATCCATGAAAGGCTGTTTAAAGATATATTTAAAATTGCTATTTCTGCTGCACTTTAATGCTTCAAAATGCTTGTTATAGTGAATAAACGTTTCAAATGAGTTTTTTTTTTAAACCCAGAACATTAAGTATCGGACAGTGACAATTCCTAAATGTGCTGCTTAGCATGATTTTTCAATACATGTATTCACATTTGAGGATGGACATTAGAACCATGGTGCATTACTTGCAATAAAATTAAAATTTCTAATGAACTCTTCTTCTTTTCTCATTAATTCTCTCAACACATGTAATTATCTCTATCTGAAAGAGAACATTAGTCGTAGGATTTAGCTGACCAAATTTAAAGTTTAAAAGCTAAACATCTACATCTGATCACTTTGTCTCCCTCCACAACAGGAGGAGAAYTGCATGATTCTTCTCATCTTAAAACAGACACATGAAATTGTCACCAAAATCGGGAGAAAAACTCCCTAACACCAATGTAGCATTAAGAAGCAAGCATTCTCTTTATTACAGTGCTGGGTACACGGGGGATAGCTCCACCCAACGTGCACACCCTGTGTCRCATCATCTAAAGTTTATATTGCTCTATCATATACATATGCATTAAATTTCCAGGAATTATTATACATATTCATTCTATTTCCTAGAACTAATTACTACATTTACATAATCATTACACATGCGGTCTGAGTCTCTGGGGGTCTTCTGTGGGGGTCTCTGGTGGTCTCGGGTGGTCCCTAGTGGTGTCAGAAGAGGTGTCACTCAGCGTCTTGCCATGAACTTTGCTCTGCTTTTCCATACATGGTCTCAACTTGGCCTGCTTCCTTGTTTGAGAAAAGCTGTCTTGGTTCTAATCTTGGCTCCAACTGGCTTCTGCTGGTTTATCTGTACTTTCTCAGGATGTATCAGTCCCAGCTGCACCTGTGTCCTTGGGTATGTTTGTCTGAGGCTCCTGTTGAGACTCCTTCTTGTCCGAGCTGGTAACAGTTCCCTCAWCCCCCCCTGCCTTTGAGACTCTTTCTTGTCTGGGGCCTTTGGTAACAAAATCGCTCAGATGAATTCTAAGGCTTAGCTTTCTTGCATAAAGGCTCAGTTCTCACAATACAAAAAACATAGCATGATTATCTCAGCCTGACATATTTAACTTGAAGACACCTTAATTTAGGCTTGCTGAAACCCACCCAGCCTACATGTCATGTCACTGGATGTTTGTCAGACATAGGGATACATTCCCTTTTAGTGCGAACTGTTTTCAAGACACCTGTTGYGACTCCTCCTGTCCATTTGTACCTCCATTTTAAGGCAGAAGTTAACAGGCCAAAAATACACTTACATACAGCAACACAGCTGTGTAACTGATACAAAGTAGATAAAGAATTTCATGATAAGCATTTCAAAAATTTATACATAATCACCCAATAACTATACACATAACCATTCTCTACATGCTAAATAAATTGCTCTTCCTTATCTATCATTCCTTCTTTTGTAAGAAGCAAAAGAAGAGCATCTTTTATGCAAAACTAGGATGTATCTTTTATRTTTTCAAATAGGGAGCATTTTGAGTTATTTTGTCTAGGGGAGGAGAATAAAAAATGTTGAATTTACAGAGGTGTAGGTAATACAAAGGGAACAAAGATTCAAAATAATGGTGAAACTATTATCACCTACGAAATTCCAAAACGGGTCTTCAAGCATGACCAATAGAAACCACTCTGTTACAGCTTTGCTATTTGCAGCACCACCTATYGCTCAGCAAAAACACCAATGTCTAGGTCAGCATGGCTATTCGCATCATATATATGTATACATAYATATATATGTGGTGTCAGTATTTGRGGTCACTGATTTACACAAGTTTTTAGGAATGTGGCTGTGGGAAGAGCTAGAGAAGAGTACTGGTCTTTTTGAAAGAAAAGAAGGGAGTATGGGGAAAGATTGTTTGCTTAATCTGCCCCAAGGCCTGTGTTTGGGCTCTGAGGCTTTGGGCACTGATCAGTTGTTCATCAGACAGACTTTTCAACTCCCATTACAGACAAGGGAGATCTGGCAAGGCAGTGAGCAGAGATCCATCTAACCAAGCACAGGCATATACTCTGGGTGAGTTGATTAGCTCTCTAGCTACCACCAACTGAGTTGATTCTGGTCTCTAGTGCCATTGCAGATACCCGAGAGTATCCCATCTGGTCTCCAGCTGCTCCTCCAGTAGGTCATGGGTTTCCCACAATTGCTGTGTCATTTCCATCAGATCCATACCTACATTCGGGCAATGGAATCACAGCCTTGAACTGCAAGGACTAGAAGAGAAGCCAGGACATCTATGGCTCATGTGTAGGTCCCCACTGATAACCATCCCATGTGTCGACCTCTCAGCCAATTCTCTGGACTCTCAATAACATTGATGGAGAGCTAGTCCATTTGTGTGGCCAAATGTGGGTGTCTCCTTTGGATGAGGTGAAACTCTCTGAGCTCTACTGAATGTACTGACACACTTAATTCCATTTGAGATGTCATAGGACATCCATATAAGGCTGACAGACATGACACAAGACATAGGAAGACTTGTGCCCTTTCGGGCCAGCAGCTGAAGAACAGCAGAGATGTACAAAGGATCTCAAAAGGTCCTAGACACCTATGTCTGAACAGCTGAACCAACAGCTACATTTTTACTGACTGTAAAGAGAGCCTAGGCAGTTGTCTCGCGTATGCCCTTAATGCTGTTGACAACTGACACATGAGGAAAATCCCACCTATGGATGTTAGGAATCCAAATATGAATCTCTATTTGTATAGTGACTCTATCCATCTTTTCGGTTTAATCTGAAAGCATGGGGTTCTATTACTTGAAGGGAAAATTGTTTAAGTTGTAAATTCCTGAAGATGTYTCAGACACTGAAAGAAATTCATGTTTGTTGAGGGTGCTGAACAGAGGCAAATACACGGAAATTATCATGAATATGCTATCAACATTTCTAAGCAGAAAATGAGTCTTTTTGCAGGAAGACTTGAATTCACACCATCTCTTTTAAAAATACATCATGATGTGATAGGATGGTTCTGGATCTTTCAATAGAGATGGAGCAGGAGAATGATCCTGCTGTCCATAAAAGCAGGGGGGTGGGGGAGGGAAAGACAGCTCAGATATTCCTGGAAATCTCTGGAACATAGAGAAAAGGTTTAATGGACTATCACTCTCAATCGTGTTCCAACAGGTGGATCCCCTAGAGACCTCATTGTTCTACTGATAGTTATCAGGAGTATGAATGCACTTCAGGCTCATTCATTGTCCGACACTTCGGGTCAGTATTCATCTCCTGTAATTCCAGCCATCTGTGTTAGGTGTCTAGCTGATTACTACAGCCTAAGCTGCTTAAATATGTGTTGAAGATATGCAGAGTCAGTTGCCTTCCGGATGCACCTTCCCATCTCTCCCTTGATTTCCAGGGGGAACTTGTGGAGGCTAATTGATATTATTTTGGATCTCTACCTTTTCTCGCTCTTGAGGTTGCCAATGATGCAAACAGGTTATCAATATGTGTGATAATAATTTTGCTGTAGGCCAGAATTTGGCATCATCCTACCTACATCACTAAGCCTTTATTGGTAGCTTAAAAGGTTATTACCTCATATAGATTCTCACTCAAGAGCCAGCAGTATACAATCAAGATTCACTTCTCCTCGTAGAAAACTGAAATGTAGCCAAAGACATGACAAACACTCACTCGTTATGACATCATTCCCCCAAGCAGGAGGCCTGTTGCCCACAAAGACCTGCAGACATACACCTATAAAGGCAACACATTGCTGTCAGAGCCTCACCTGATGAAAACATGCATTAGGCTCTAGAGAGCGCAGGAGAGACATTATTGGTTATTGCGAACCTGGGAGGATGGCTTAAAGGGCTCGTCCCCCAGAATTACTGAGCCTGTAGTTTTATCCATAATGAGAGGGAGAGACTTTACAGCCAGTAAAATAAGGTGACCTTCATCCACAGGTAGGTATGACTATTCCCTGAAACTCAGAAGAGTGAGCTCTGCTGGGACTCTCCTCATCTGGTATAAATCATTGCAGCAGTATTATTTTCAGTGAGGCTGCTCTGATTTACACCAGCTACAGATTTGCTCCTCTGAGTTGGTTAAAGAAGATGAAATCCTTCTACCAGATTTGGGATGCACTCCAGTACTGTGAATCTGAAAGTCCTCATGGATCAGGGATCATGGGGCTTATGGTATGTTTAGTGAGACTGGCGAGAAAAGGAGAGGAGAAAAACCAGGAAAAAAAAAAAGATTAACTGCACCACCACCACTGCCAACTTAAAACAAAGTGCATACATCTGTTTGATAGAGAATAGTTCTGCAGTGATTCTTCTGATTATAGCACTCATCTGATGAGGTAAGGCTTTGATTCTAATCTTAAATCCATTAAACATTGAATTGTTTTCTTCTAAACCTTCTTGTTATCAGGAACTTCAACCCATGTTTCACACTTCCTTCAGAATGACCAGCTTAACTAGGTGCCTAACTCCTAGGCAATTAGAATTAGGCTCAGCACAAATCTGGTCTCATCTGTGGTGYTGACTCCTATTTTAGCTAAAGTGAGAGACAGAAACTGCTGCAGGGAGATGAGTTCTGCCTACTGAAGAATGGGATGGAAGAAGTCCTTGGGAATGTCTTGACCATCAGGATATTGTGCCATGCCACAATAAAGTTTCCTCTGGCCCATGAAAGCTTCCACAGGACTGATTTAGAAGATTACCTCTTAGAACAGTGACTCCTCAGGGACAGGTTGGTTGTTTTGCCTTGACTATTTCCCTCCCTTACACCTCCAACTGATGTGCCATCTCGTCACAGTGCTTTTGCTGCCTCTCACTGCATCCGCAGCTCTGTATGGGGCTGAAGCTGTACCTTGTTTTCATCTGAAGACTAGGTGCAATTCACACTTGGAAACTGCTATCCCAGCACACTGGGGAAAACACAGGGTGTCRCTTTATGTTCCATCAGACACCGATGGCCAGTGATAACACTGTGCATTCCACTTTTGCTTCAGTTAGTCAGTACAGTACAGAGAGTTCCTATTAATACACACTCACAACTACCTCTAGTGGCATTTAAATAAATCACTTCTGTAAATTAGATTTCATATTTCATTCCATTTCTGAAAATATAAGGTGTGATTAATTGATCTTATTCACATACTGTGAAGTTCAGTGCTGCCTGTTATGGCCTATTGAAAGCAGAGAAAAGGGAAGTGATAAACAAGTACAAGGTGGGCTCTGCTGACATACTGAACTCTATAACAGCTTGGAGCACTGATTGAAAGGCCTAWTTATTATTTATTAAGCCCATGTGAACTCTCTGTACCTGGTACCTTCATACAAAGAGTAAGGCCTTTGCTCTGAATGTCAAAAGGAAGTCGAGATAGATTTTGTGGTGTTTAACTCTTAATTGTATAGCCTCTTCAATCACACTTGGCCACTGAAAACTAAATAAGTCAGCTACAGCTTAAACAGTGCTTCAGAAAGATTAAATGCAGGCTAAAAAGGATGGCTGGGAGGAGAGATTCAGGGACAGGGAATGACAGAAGAAGGGTAAAGTGCACAAGGGTGAGATGAGCCATCTGGAAAGGCACAACACAGTTGGACAGTTATGAGTGGAAAGGCGGAGAGGGGAACAAGGTGAAGAGAAAGGCAGGGAAGCTTACAGGAATTAGATGGTGTGAGGGGCAACAGGGTAGACAGCAGAGGCGAAGAGAAAAGCTAGCAGTGTGACAGCTGAAGCCTGAAGCTCTCAGTGAGATTTGAGAATTGGGAAGGCCAGAAGAACTGGAATATGCCTAAGCTTTCTGTGTGTTGTCATGATCAGTTTCTCTTCTTTTGCCTTCAGACCCAAACTGCCGTCATGGTCTCCCTTCCAGAMTTTGTCTTCCTCTCCGCAAAGGTTCTGAGACTCTAATATTAAACTCCTTGTTTTCTGAATGAGTCTTAGGATAGTGTAGTGCTCCCTCGCTCTCATCCTCCTTCCCCAAAAATTCATGACCTCAGGGTTGTTTCCAAAACTAATGAAGGAAAGCTACAGTATTTCTACTCTTACTCTGAAGTATTACAGTACCAACCAGGAGCCCCTGTTGAAATCAAAGCTGTATTCTTCTGGGAACTGTATCATGCTCTGTTTGAAAAGGGTAAAAGGGAAAGAGATGTGGAGAAAATCTTCATCGCAAGAGGTCAAGGGCAGAGCTGATAATTCAGTCTGTGTCCAATCCCATTAAACTACAGGTACCAAAATGAGATACTGAGATGGAAATGAACCTACCCTAAGCTCTGTCCACAGTCAGGGAAGTGAGACACCTTCAGAAGTGATTCCCTGTATGCAGAGATAAGTGTTTAGGAAAGCTGGGATGTTTTCCATTCAGAAGGTGCCTGTCTCCTTCCTTGAACTATAAAGGAAGATTAGCTTAGACTAGACGGCTGACTTCTCAATGGCCAAAGTGCAGTCAGTCCCATTCTAAAGCCCTAGAAATGAGTGATCAGTGTGCCCTGTTGGTGCAAGATGTAAATAAACAAGTTATCCYATTTCGGTTTAAAGAGAGAGGGGGGAAAGAAAAAGGCATGGTTTCCATTGTCTTAAGTTTTAATGCTCTCTTCCTCCTCAATAGACGTGAGACACTGAATGGCAGAGGAGAATTACACCTCGGTGGCAGAGTTCATTCTTGAGGGCCTGAGTGATGATCCGGAGATGAAGGCAGTCCTCTTCGTGGTATTTCTGTTCATCTACATGATTACCCTTTTGGGCAACAYGGGGATAATTGTAGTCATCCGATGCGATTCCCGACTTCACACTTCTATGTACTTTTTCCTCGGTAGCCTCTCTGTTGTTGATATCTGCTTCTCTTCTGTTGTTGCTCCCAGGACTTTGGTGAACTTCCTGTCAGAGACGAAAACCATTTCCTTTGCTGGCTGTACAGGACAAGCCTTCTTTTACATTGTCTTTGTTACAACTGAATGCTTTCTCTTGGCTGTAATGGCCTATGAYCGATATGTGGCCATCTGTAGCCCGCTTCTCTATTCAGCTGTTATGACTAGGGGACGGTGCATACAGCTGGTAGTAGGGTCATACCTAGGGGGTGTCATAAACTCTGTCATACAGATGACCTTCATCATCAGGCTGCCCTTCTGCAACTCCAATGTTATCAACCACTTCTTCTGTGATGTTCCTCCCCTCCTTGCTCTGTCCTGTACCAACACCTACATCAATGAGATGATTCTCTTCTCCTTAGCTGGTGTTATTGAGCTCAGCACCATCTCCACCATCCTGGTCTCTTATGTTTTCATATTCTTTACCATCCTGAGAATCCGTTCAGCTGAAGGCAGACAAAAAGCCTTCTCTACCTGTGCTTCCCACCTGACAGCTGTGAGCATGTTATATGGGACAACGATCTTCATGTATTTGCGTCCCAGCTCTAGTTACTCTCTGAACAGCGACAAAGTGGTCTCTGTCTTCTACACAGTGGTGATCCCCATGTTGAACCCCCTCATCTACAGCCTGAGGAACAAGGAAGTGAAGGATGCTCTGAAGAGAACAGCAGAAAGAATTGTAGTTATGCATTGAACAGAATAAACACAATAATGTAGGCACTGAAAAATTGCAAATGCACTGAATATAGCTTCACAAAATGGGACTCAGCTCACCTAACTTTAGACTATCATCTCAGATGCCTACATCTCCATTTTAGATAGCCAACTCAAATTCTTTATGTAGTTGCTGGGGAGAAGCTCACCTTCAAGATACCTGGCTTATTTCAGATGCTCACTTCAGGATATAAAAGCCTGTGAAAGTGCCTCTTGATAAATCACCCATTACAGTTAGTCTCACTAGAGCAGCTGAACTGTGCACTACAGGCATGCCCTCCTCATTAAGAACTGACAGAGGAATGCACATAATTGGGAGTAACTGGGAATTTTGCTCTCAGAGGTTGTGGAATCTCCAWCCTTGGAAACAGTCAAAACTTAACTGGACAAGGCCTTGAGCAACCTGGTTTTGCTATGAAGTCAGACCTGCTGTGAGCAGGAGATTGGACCAGAGACCTCCAGAGGTCCTTTTTGACCAGAATTATTCTAGGGTTCTATGAATGGCAAGTTAGATCATTATATATCTACTGTAAAATACAACTTTATGTTATACTACATGTTTATACACATTATGCAATATATTATTATGTTGTGTGTGTAGACATACACACTTATCCTACTGGTTTGCTTGTCATTCTCTAACMCCAAATTAGCTTTAATACAAAGCTACAGCCATCTGCTCAGTGTATGAAAGGATATGGGRCATTCCAGTGTTGGTTTTAGTAGATAGATGTCTGTATCAGAGAAAATGCTGCATAGTTTCTCAGAATGTTTCSAACTACTGCCTGTCCATGCTACAAGGTTTCTCACTGAGCTTAGCACCACACAGTGAGCTGGGATAAACAATTCTTCTTCTCCCATGTTCTGCTTGGATTCGTACTGCAACCAGTGAGACTGCCTACAGAAATATGCACCTGGACATAGAAATATGCCTACCTGTGCTTGTCTCCTGACAGTTTTTCTTTACAAACTCTATCTATAAATGATCATTTGTGCTGGCACATGGGAAATGAGAAGTAGAAATACTCATCACTTTACTTCTCAGTGTGTCATCAGCTACACAATTTGTACTAGTTTATCCAAATTATTCAATGGATGGTGGCTCTTGTCCTTGGGACTAACCCATAGGTTGACATTTTCATGGTAAGCAGGTGAAAACAGCTCTGTTATCCAGAGTGTTTCAAATAGTCTGGACAAGCCTCTTGGCTAACCCAAACACTACATTTTGCACTTAGGATCTCAATGATTTATGGGCCTGGCACCTGAGATCCAGCTTCTGTGAAGCTTCTCCTAGGAAAGATGGAAACACAAGATCTAAATGGATAAACTGTGAAGCTGTCATTTGATGATAAGGGGATAAGGTGAATAAGCCTACCAAAGATGAAATATAAATTTTTGAATAGGTCTAGCCTTGAAACCAGGTCACTGATTTGTGAGACCTTTGCAGAGTTAAACTGATCTTTTCTTGTTATCTTCTTTAAGGCCCCTCCACCACACATCTCTCTTCATTTTTTCTTTCACAATTTCTGCCATTAAAAGTTTTGAAACAAGGTCTAATTGGCTTTCTAATTTATGCCCACAGTGGTTTGTTAAGAACAAAGAAAAAAGAAAACACATTATCCAGTACAAGCTGCACCTAGAGAATTTGCACTTAGGCATGAGGCAGTGGGGAAAAGGATTTTAAGAATGAAAAGAAAAAGAGAATGAAAACCAAAAAATGATTGAGAAAAATAAAACTCGTCCATATTTCTTCCTCTGCAGGAGCCAGCTCCTGCCAGAAATCACACATCCCACCTRTCACTGTATTCTAACCAGAAAATTGCAGGTGTTGTGAAGATTCATTGCCACCAGGGGGAACAGTAGCCAGAGGTTTGTTTGTTTTTTTCCTCCACCCCAAATAACTCCTGTTTCTCCAGCATTTCATCAGTCAGAGATAATAGATGTCCTGGAGAACATTGTCTTAACAAGCTCCTCTGGGAGGGGATTTAGAAATGATTGCCTGAGACTGAGAAGGCTTGGATGAATCCTGGATGAGGTTTTGTAACTGCATTTACCTGTTCCACACTGTGGATGGATGTGAGTTTAATTGYCAATATTGGAATGTTTCTCTCTGAAACACATTGAACCTCAAGGGGAGCATACGCTTGAGGGTCCCAGTTCAGTGATTCAGGCCCCCAATCTAGCATTTAAGACCAGACCCAAAGGAGAGTTTTCCAAGGGCAAATGTATTATGGATTCAATGGCTTTAAGGGTGACGATGAGCTTGAATTCTGTGTCATGAAAGGCTGTGGCTTTCGTCCTTGCTCTACTCTAAATTACTGTTGAACAGGGTTTTCTTGCTGCCGTGAACAAAGTAAACTATTTCCAGTTCTTGACAGCTGGTCATTCCCYTTCTTCCTAATACACTTCCACACTACTTTTGCAAGCCTAAGAATAAGGCTGTGGACACAGGAAGAGCTGCAAACCATCTGAGTCCTTGATAATGCAGGCACTTGAACAAATATTATGATATTGCCAAATATTGACATATTAACAAATGTCTTGAATAATGGTCAATGGGATTTTGAGGCATGGACCAGTGAGCATGGGGTGAGTCTCCCATCTTCCTACTTTCCAAGTGGTCTAACCTTTCTGCAGGACATGCCCTGGGGGACATCATTCCACAGTGAATGCCGCACCAGCTGAAGCCCTGCTAAAATTGGTACCCTCTATTTTGGTGTATGACAGCCACTAATCCAGGATGATCTCCTCCCTCACTGGCTCCCCCTCCCATAAACTTGCACTAACCCTACAGACAGAGGGAGGGAAGGAGGGGAAAAGATTCTCCACCATAATTGTGAGGAGGCAGGTTGGGGAATCCGAGTGGAGAGGCAGAGGCACACCCGGGGGCAGACAGTAGGGAGGATAATGTGGTGTGAGGCACAAAGTTAGCATCAATACGACAGTAGCATCAGCACCTCATCATGTTTATACAATTGATTATCACTCACATTTCAAATCTATCAACATATTGCACGTTTCAAGCTTGTCTTGTTACCAGCATCAGCTGAGCCAAGATAGCAAACTTTACACACTGTAAATGAGAAATAAGACACATCATACACTTAAAGCATGGTCAAAGGAGCGTACGGATCTGGGCCTAACCTATTAAGTGCTTGTAAGAAGGTGGTGTTGATCCAGCTGGAATGACTTCCCCAGCTATTCAAAATGCCTACATCCCTAGAATTTATTTGTTAACCACTAAGATATTTGAGGACCAGATGGATCCACCGCAACCACCCTCTCGCAACTCCCAGTTAACACAGGCTACAGGCTGGAAACCACTGTGCTCTGCTTCAAACCTCAGTCAAACTCCAGGTCTCCTAAAATGTATGAGGCAGGAGGGCAGYAGGGAAATGATAACAGATACTAGCTTAAAAATGATACTTTCCTAATCTGGGAGCCTAGTCAGCCTGGACTCCTCTGTTGCTAGTTGAGGAGAATGGATGTGATGTGYTGTCCCTTGGAGATACCCTGGTCCTGAATCACTCTCTGGAAGCACCTGTAATTGCACTGAAACAATGACATATATTTACAGGGGGACTGCCTGTAAACATAAAGCAGATACACAGAGAGAAAGAAAATGAATGAATAGTTCGATAGAAGATTGGGGGTGTAGAAATGGATACACAGACAAGCATCTCAATGATAGTTATATTCTTTTAATCTTTGCTTTTTTTCTTTGSATTTTATTTCATTGCTCTTCCCATATGTTGCCGCTACCAGAAGAAAATAAGTCGTTGTCATGCATGAAAGAAATCAAGACTCCCAGAGATCCTGAAGTCAGATAAAGTATAACCAAACCCAGCAGGGGATCACCACTTCTTCAAGACAGAAACATRTATGACCTCCATTATGATGTGATAAAAACAGTCTCACTGGCTGCAAAAGTGGTTGAATTGTATGACCTACACTTGATTTCTTTGCAACAGCTTTYATGCAGCTGTGCAACAAGGATGCTTCACAATTCTATGAACAATACATTTTTGGAAWACCCATGAAACTTAGATGATTGTTTGAAACTGTGATAAGTCAAACTTTTACCTTAAAAAACAAAACACACTTTGTTTCTCTTTTTTGCATTAATTTCTTTAAAGCCAACTCAAGTGGCTAGGGATGACGCAGTCTGAAATTCAAGTCACCCTGCTTTCTCCACCCTGTGTATCTTAAGAGTTTTACCAAAGGCTGAAGTGAATCACCCACTGCAGATGTCTGTCTCTCTCTGTTAAGCAGAGTAGAGGTAAAGTGACCAATTTAGACTGGCTGCCTAATTTTGACATGGTTTTGATTAGGYAACCAAATTCCAATCTAAATGCAAGACTTTTAACATTAAAACTGTATGGTGTAGCTGGAAACCTCGCTATGCAAGGGCTGTTATCTCAGCTGATTTCTATATTAAGGAAGGTGGCATGGCAACTCTACAGAAGAGTCMAGCAGCCGCTGTCTTATACATATATTTAACATAAAGAAAATTCACTGTATTCAGGACCCTTCCTCTGCCTTTCATTTGCCATTGTTCTCTGTGAGAGATATATTGGATGTCTTTGCAACTGAAAGTTCTTCACCCTTGTTTGTGACATTGTGAGTCATAAGGGTGCATTTCCAGAGATCTGGATACTTCTCTTCCTCGTATTTGTGTTATGAGTGCTCTAAAACCTAGCAATATGAACAGTCATCGGGAAGAATTTTTTCTCCTCATGACTCTTCCCAAAGAATCCTTCACGTCTGTGTTCCTGAGGCTGTAAATGAGGGGGTTCAGCATGGGGATCACCACTGTGTAAAAGACAGAGGCCATTTTGTCTGTGTCTGTAGAATGGGGATGGCTGGATCGGCAATACATAAAAAGGATGGTCCCGTGGAATAAAGTGATGACCATTAAATGGGAGGCACACGTAGAGAAGGCTTTGTACTTTCCCTCTTTAGAGCGGATCCTCAGCACAGCCAGGATAACGACAGTATAAGAGATGAGAATGATTATGATTGTGCTAGTTTCCACAAACGTAGCAAAGGTGACAAGCAGCACTTCATTGATATATGTGTCAGAGCAGGCAAGAGCTAACACAGGAGAAACATCACAGAAAAAATGGTTAATGGTGTCAGGTCCACAGAAGGATAGCTGAAAGGCAGAATAAGTGTGTATCAGGGAACATATGATACCACATATATAGGATCCAGCTACCAAACAAATACAGAGTTTTCTGGACATAACAAGCATGTAAAGAAGTGGATTACRGATGGCTACATAACGGTCATAAGCCATCACAGCCAGTAGGAAAGACTCTGTGACAACAAAATTGAGGAAAAGAAACATCTGTGCTGCACAGCTAGAGAAGGAAATTACTTTTGTTTCAGACAAAAAGTTGACTAACATCTTAGGMACAATGGATGATGAATAGCAAATGTCAACAAAGGACAAATGGCTGAGGAAGAAGTACATGGGGGTGTGCAGACGGGCTTCAGCTCTGACCAAGAAGATCATTCCCAGGTTTCCCATCAAAGTAGCAATATAGACCATGAGGAACACGATGAAGAGAGGAATCTGCAGTGCTGGATGATCTGTCAATCCCAACAGAATAAACTCAGTCACTGTGGTGTGATTTTGTCTATCCATTCCACTGGTGCTTGTAGATTATCTGCTTCTGTATCACTCAGGAAGCCAAATACCAAAGGGTCTGCTGTCTTTTGTATTGACAGCAGTTAACAGTAGTGCAGGAGAAAAACTCAAAGGCATTTAAGAAGTTGTTTATGAAATTTCTCTCTGGAAAAGAAAAAATGATTTCAAATGACACGTTGCATCACAGAAATGCCTGAGTTTCCCTATTAACTACATGAGATGAGAARGTCTAATCAGAAAGATGCTGTAGACCTAGTAAAACAACTTTGCATGATTTCTTTTGGCAAGGACAGCCTCTTACCTGAGTGGATAGCGCTGTCTTGTCTGAACAAGACATGAGTGACTTCAAAATATAAATGGCCTCAACAACAGGTCCAGCCAACCTATCAGGAGGTCATCTTAGTAGCGTGCTACTTATTAAAGGACCAATGTGAAATCAGGTGCATATTTGTTCAGGAAGTCACTACAAACATCCTTTTCCCAGCCTACGTTTTGATCCATGTCACCTCTCTCTTTGTGTTCCTCAGTTGCTGTCATATTATCCGTGCCTCTTACTCTGGCTACAAGCTGCGTGGCCTTCTGATGCTGTCTCCAAGCAACCCAATTTGCAAATTTTCCTTAACTGTTTGTTATCTTTACGAACTAGAGAGGTTTGTTTTAAGCTGCTTCACCGAGCTGGGAAAACCTGACACATTCCTCTCTCTCAGTGAGGGAGAAATCCATCTTAAACCTCCTTTGCTAATTTAGAAAAAAAGTTGCTAATGATTAATATTGAGGCTTGACTACTGAACAAYATCACACTTGCTTGTACTCTTCTGTTTCTRTGAATCACCCCTTGTTTCAGATTTAAAGTTCTGTGTGTCTCTTTTGTTCTATAGCACCAAGAAAGTGGATTCTGCTATACAATCAGGCCTGTTAGGAGTTGTTTTGACAATGAAGTGAAGATCCTTTGAGGTGTGATATTTTTAAGAAGCTGGGATCTAGAAAATTAGATATCTCACTGGTTCAAAGGCTTCCAAAATCCCAACTACAACACCCTCCCCACATACATGTCCAAAAAAAGTGTCATGGCTGTTGCTTGCCTGAGCAATTAAAACAGGACTAAAAAGCAACATGAAAAGAATCAAGTAGAAGCTATGATATGCAAGAATTACAAGGACAGGGCACCAGAACACTCATTTTTAAGAGGTGTTTGGTTGTATCTGCCAAAGACTTAGAAAGGACTGACCTTGACCTGGTATCTAGTTTCTAAAAACCTGTGGCTCTGAAAATAGCTTCTACTATCAGAGACTGTTATGACTCCTAAGAGTTGGACTAATGTGAAATGTGAGAGACAAGGCAGCTATCCATTTCCAAGCTAATTTTTGTCTAGAAACCCATTGTCACCAGCTGAGACACTGGAATGTGCTGCCTCCATATTTGTTCGACTTTCTACTCCACGATGAGAGGAGTTGCATCACAGAAATGCCTGTGTTTCCCTATTAACTACAAAGAATGTCTAGATAAGTAGTTCAGGTACAGACATCTGCCTTACAGATAGGCAAAAATTGATGTTATGAATACCTTGGCCAGTGCTTAGTACTTTGAGTATCTGTAGCTGATTACAAAAATAAGTAAGAATACCAGGATTCAGCYCATAAGGAGAATAAACACTTGAACAGAAAACTCTCTTGAAGCTACTACAGAGATTGTTTCATCATAAGGAAAAGGTTGCTCTAAGTGCTCTCCACTGAGAAAGAGAACATTTCTTGGCTGAAATACATGGGCTAAGCATGAGCTACATAGGGTGCAAGGTGAAAAGTAATCAAATGCATAGTCTTCTAACTCACCCATGGAAGAAAGGGCAAGCCTCTTTCTCACTTGACTCCAACAGCTCACACAGCAGAGGCACCAGGACTTTTACAGGTGGTTTCAAGACACCTGGGACTTTGATCCCCAGAGAACTTGAAAATAGCCAGGAGGAGGAGGAAGTCAAAAACACAGGAACAAATTAGGTACATAGCGTGAGAGAGGTATTTTGATACTTAAAGCAGCAGGAAGGCAGACTGCACAGTACCTTAAGTTTCATTGTGCTCCCCTTACCTTTACCCACTATCGGTATTTGTAGTTCCTTCTTCCCAACACGTCAGTGAAGGGCTGGGCTGCTCGCAGGATCCCACAGCCGCAGCAGGTTCACAGGTTTTGTTCTGATGGAAACATGAAAGCTTTTAATTTTTCACTCCATTCAAAAGACAAAGTGTTTGACTTCTCTGCTTTGACTTGCAGCAGGCATAGCAGTAAAAGAGCTAAAGTAAGAGCTAATTCACCTAGCTTGCCATCTAAAAGTTAGGTATTTAGTCTCTGCCAGGTATCTGTGTTTCCTCTACAGCCAAAGATTAGGGACAGGCGTTTTTGTACAGCAGTTAAGGCAGAGGATGATTTATACTTCCCGTCTTCATCTCAGCAACATTCAACGAAATGAATCCCTTCTGTAACAGCTCTTTTTTCAGGTTGAGATACAAGTTCACATTTTGCTTTTGGCTTTAACTGAGCTACCTGGGGAGAGGCATCTCATCATCTGAGCTGAGGAGCCAAAGGCAATCAGCCAGGATTGCAAGATGCCCTTGGTGCAATCGACCATATAATCCGACATGTTTTAGCCATGCTGCCCCAGCGTACCACTTGCCTTGAGACATGTTCATTAGCTGCTGCAGATCAGATTGATATAAAGACCATCAGGAAATACCGAACATTACTACCTCTTCTAAAGAAACATTGGGTGTTACAGTGTGTCTGTGTCAAATAAAAAATTTCAGTCTAGAGACTTGTCAATTCAATTGAATTCTCACAGTGTTGGGTTTCTAACTTACCACCAARCAGTCTGAGTATTTTCCACATGAAATCAACAGTGGTGGCCCCATACCTCTCCCATGACCACAAAACCCTTCCTAAAACATGTGACCGGTTAAGCTTTTATAGAGTCAGGAATGAGGAAAGGAGAGCTGATTGCCTGGACAAATCCATTAATTGGACAGAGGGGAAAGAACAAGTGAAGTGACTTCCTCTGTTCGCAAGGGGGTTSTGGATCCACTCAGTAACACCAGTGAGTTAGCTGGAGCCTGGGCTGAGAAATCTGGTTGTGCTTTAACACATCTGGAGAAGGTGTCTAGGAAAGGGCTCGTAATGCTCCTGATTAATTTGCTGTTTGTGTGTGGGGGGTGATTTTTTCCTTTGTTTTGCTTTCTGAGTTCTTGAAATGTGCTCTGCATATTTGTGTTCTTGGTATGCATGCTTCAAGTCAGGTGCATTTAGGCAAAAATGATACTTAAAYTGTGATCGTGATGTGAGCATGATTTAATTCAAGAGAGTCTGYGACAGATCTGAAGCTATAAAAACAAACCTCAAATCTAGATATTTTCATCGTCCATGGAGAGAAACTGGCATTTCTAAAATGTGATTGTTCCATCCTGTAAAAGTAGGCCAGGTGAACTGTGCTCCAGAAAAGTATTTCTCTCCATTGATTATGGCCTCATAGTGTGTTTTTGCTTGGAGGCACAGCTACAATGGAGATGTTCAAAATCAAGTAAGTGAAATGAATTAAATTCCTTTATAATTCAGGGGAAGTTTTCATGTTGACCTGAACAGAGAAAGTCCTTCACTCATCTTGAGGAGGCATGGAGATCCATCTTACTCAACTTTACACTTTGAAATCTTAGGCACCTAGCTAACCACATAGTGCCAAAGGCTGAACATTTATCCGTTACTTTCATTTTTCCCTTATTTTCTTTGTTTACATGTAAGTGCACAGGTTTGCCCAACAATTAAAGCCATTCTCTGCCTGCTTTCTAGTTTCCGACAGGCCAGCAGGACTCCCTGCATTGCAAGTGTAATACAAAGACTTAGGCAAACTCCGTTGCTCAATGGAGAGAGGCAAGCAACTCCAGAAGGTTGACTCATTCCCAGTATCACTCTCTACTGAGAGATCATAGGTAACTGGCTAAAAAACTGCCTCTCATTGTAACTCCGTAGCAAAATTTAGCTGCTGGCTATATTTTTGTGTTCCCTTTCAGAGAAGAAATCATCGCTTATTCTTCCCAAACTTGGCTGCTATTCCTGCGTGCCTGCAGTAAATCTGTGTGAGGCTTCTCCAACAACAGGTTGCTGCAAAAGCACGAGACATTGGATTTTAGAACTCTTCTAAGGACATTCGTAAGCTGAAATGATAGGGCCCTGAAACTCCATTTCTAATTCACCCTGAATCCAGGGATCATTGCTACCTTTTTTAGTCTAATATACAATTTTTTTTTTATTTTCTCTCACTTCTGCAACAAACTTCTTTATGACACGGGTGACTGTATAACAYTTCTTTATAGAGGTTTCTCTGCAGTGTAGTTTCAAATTATTTTCAACACTTAGGTTCAAGCAAAGACATGTTCAAAGAAGCATTATGCCAACATTTGAAAGTCCCAAAGAAATCACCACTATCACTTGGTCAGATCTCTTGCATAATGCAGGCCAGAAACATTTACTTTGCCAGCACTCTATCTTCTTCAGGAAATGTTATGCCCTGTTGCTTGAATCAATATTAACTGCTCAGCTGGTAGAAGAGTGTTTGCCCCAAATACAGAGACTCCAGAAGGTACTTTGCAATTGTTTGTTTTCCTTGAACCATAGGATTCATCCCCATGTAGGATCCTTTCTGCAAGYGTAAATACAAAAGGTTAAAAGATCTTTCTTGACCAGGTCACAAGACAAGAAGTCATTTAGTCTTCTCAACTGTTRTTGTGGAACTCCTGGATTTACATGTGTAAATGGCTTGAGAGAAACTAAGAGAAAGCTTTGGAAAGCTTGTATTTGTGCCAGACTTTTTCAGCATTTCTCAGCATAACCAACTGATGTGGATGAGAAATGTAAAAACGGACACGAGAAAACCTTGTTTTCGTATGGTATATCCCACCTTCACCTCCCCCCTGCTTTCTTTCCTTACAGTGTGAAATGTTACTGAAATTTTTTCTTGAAAACTAGGGGGGAGTGAAAGAAAGRGTAGCACGCAATCAGCTGCTTTAAGATACCCTTCAACATAAAGCGTATTGCTGATGGTTGCATGTGTTTATCTGAGGCTGAACATGGAGACCAGCCTTGCGAACTTGGGGTTTGCCTCTCTCTAATTTACCTTAGATTTACTGAAAACAGAGATGTAACTGAGAGACAGTATTGCACATTGTATTAATGACTGCCTTTTGATGATATTCCTGGTGATAGGGGAATATTAATTGAATCTTCCAGTAGTTAGGTTTCAATCATGAAATAACACCACATGACATACACTGTGACAGTATGCTAGTCATTAAAGCACTCATGTTCAATGGGAACAAGCTATATTTAAGCCCACCCTCTGCTGCGAATTTAACTAGGCATGTAAAGAGAAAGAGTGCTAATGGGGGAGAGAATTGTAGGCATTCTTTCCCCTTGAATAGCCAAGGGCCTTGTGACCAGGGGCTTCCATACAGTGGAGGTGAAGTATGTGCAATACTGAACTATCTGGATCAGGGCTTTAAACCTGCATTATTCATATTGCAGAAGCATGTCATATCCAAGCAAGTATCCTTGGGGGCTGTTTTGTCTTGTGCATAGTTTTTGAAATAAGCTTTGAAATCTCTTTTTTGTCTTAAAGTCAAAAGAGGGGTGTTTTTCCCCCAGTAATGTTGCTTTTCCTATTTCACAAGTCTTGGTTTTAGCCCAGTGCTGAAGAGGGAAAAAAGAAATTAAAAAGCAAGTGGAAATTCTTACCTACCCAACTCCAGTACATCACCAGGCCTAATAGTCTGATACCTCCCCAAAGAGAAACAAATTTACATAAAAACCATTTAAACCTATCTATATAGCTCTCCATCTTGCTTCCCTACACTTATATAGCTTGGTATTCACTTCCATCTGAAGAGAATCTCTTCCACCTTCCCCAGCTTCACACTCCCATGTATTTCTATCTCCGCAATTTGTCCTTTATAGATGTTTGCTATTCATTGACCATTACCCCAAGAGCCTTGGGACGCTCCCTTTTGCAGACAGGAACGATATCCTACACTCAATGTTTTTTGCAGATGAATTTTTTTATTGCCTTGGCAACGACTGAGTGCATCCTATTTGCATTAATGGCCTATGACCGTTACATGGCCATTTGTAACCCACTGCATTATATGAATGTCATGTCTTGGAGATGTTGTCTGAACACGGTAGTTGGGGCATATGGAGCAGGCTTCTTGAACTCCATAATACATACCACTTTTACAAGCAAATTATCTTTTTGTTCTTCTAATGTCATTGATCACTTCTTTTTCTGTGAAAGTCTCCCATTCCTGAAGCTTTACTAGTGCCTTGTCACAGGCATGCATACATTGACACATTGGCAGAATAAGCGTGTAGGAGCCATGTCTTGTAAATAAACCAGGCTGAGTCTTCACAGTGGAAACAAGCCTGTATGTCGTGACATTAGATCAGTTAGAAGGAGTTCTTGGAGAGCAAATATGTTGGAGTTCTCTGGGATTGTGGTGCTGACAATACACACTAAAACAGCCGATAGCAATGGCTGGTAAACAACTTTGGATTGGAGAGTTAATGCTGTGGTGTGAACACCTTCTTTCCCAACACTGCCTTGAAGAAGCAGAAGCCAGGAGCTGGTGAAGGAGTACTTGAAATACTTCATTGCCCTTTCCTCCCTCCACCCACAGGAAATGCAGACCTGCAGAGAACCAAGCTTGATGGAGGTTTTCAGAACATGACAGCAAACCACCAGAAGGTGACAGGGACATTCAGAGGAGACATAAGGCAGTGACTGCTGTGAAGAGGAATTTGTCTATACCAGAGAAAGATGGCTAGTCCTTGGTTCTAAACAGYCTGACTTTGGAGCTCGATTAGACACTTTGGTGCTATCACATGAGTCTTGAAGCAGCACTTTTAGCATGAAAAGTGAATTTGTTGTCTGCCATGGTGCAAAGACTGTGTTATAAGAAAGGAGGTAGGAGAACAGAGCACAGTCCTGGGCTCCCCTGCTTGCCTGGTTTCACTCTGAGAGATGATGTGCCTCAGGCATCAGAGGGCAAAACACACAATTTACATCCTGATAGCACTAAAATCTGCTTCCTTAGTCCAGCAATGTGCCTTCCTCAAAATACAGTAAATTGGAGGAAGCACRTTTTCCTTGCAGTCCTGAAGCAGGACCCTAAAGAAGCAGCACAGGGACGGTGTGAACCAGTGAATCAGAGACTTTGTATTGTTCTAAAAAAACCTGTCACTCAGCAGTCTGGGTCAGATTTGGTTGGCTATGGTCTCCATCATGGCTGAAGCCCTCCTTTCCTCGTTTTTTAGGCATCTAAAATGTACATGTGCTCACCTGAGTGAGTTACCCTAGTTTCCTTCTGTTAGTAAGCAGAGAAAAATGGACAGCTTTTAGTGCAACACATCTCCTCTTAAAGAAAAAGTTTGCTTTAAGAAGAGGTGAAYTGTAATTTGGGAGTATCCATATACCCTTATGCACATCTTTTTACTACTGTAATCCTGGATGGCACTTTAATTGGCAAGTACTCCCCTGGGCTTCACTGGCTGTCTTGAATCCTGTTTCTTTTAAAACGTCTGGAATGAATGAATGTCTTCCTCTCATCTGCCAAGCAACAACCAGGCATTAGCAGCAACAGCTGTAGGTTCTTCTTACCTAAGGTTCTTGCCATGCAGCCTTGCTCAGAAATGCCAGTTATTGACAAATAATTTAATTACATTAGACAGACCCAGATTTGTCCCACCAAACTTTTTGAAGAAAGAGCCTTGGTGTAAGGGAGACATGCATATGTCCAGAGGGGATTCACATCTTAGCTGGGCTGCCTGTGGTTGCACATATTTGTTTCCRCTGACTCATACTGGCATCTCCCTTCAGTGTTTTGAAAGCTGCCTTACTGGTCTATTAGCCTAGGTAGGGTACAGGAAGGGTATTTAAAAGTAGTACATAGGATTCCCAGTGAATTCCAAGTGGAGATGCAGCTGCACTCTGAACAGCACCACAAGTATTATAATCTTCCTTAGGTTCTACGGGAACTGAAATTCAGTTCTCCCTCGAAATTAGGGCCCACTAAGTACACTTCACCTCGCATTGCTAAATGCAGGGGCTTGACTGAGCTGGACTGAGAAGTCCTGAAAGGTTTTTTTTTTTTTTTGCTGTCACCAAGGCTATTTCTATCTTCCTAATTCTACCTGCTTTGTTTGTAGCCCTATCTCAAAAACAGTTAATTAATAAAGTTAATGAAGACTCTTGGTAGGAGATTCAAACTGAGCCATTAGAAAAAAATAAACAAACAGAGAAACAACCAAAAAAAAAAAGCCAATCAAAATCTTCACAAAGGTCTTCTTGGGACACATTTTCTTTGCAAAATCTTTACAAAGTCTACCAATTTCTTCCTTTTGGGATGATCAGGAAGTCATCAAATTCTTTGTGTGGCAACCACTGAACAAAATTTGACAGAATTATAACTCTTCCATATGTCATCACATAACGGATTTATTTTGCTTCTATAGGTTTGTTGTGGAGAAATAAAACACACTCGATTCTCACCTTCTCTATAGAAAGCAATGATTGCTCTGGCCCATTCGTGCCAGATTGCAGACTGTACAAGGGTGTTTTCTCAGTCTTGTTCCACGGTTTTGGTATGTACATGAAGATCTTTTCTGGAGGTACTATCCTCCAATCCCTCCAYCCCCAGCAGGATTGCTGTAAATATGACAACATAATTCACAGCCATGAACATTTTATGACTACATGGCAGAAGAGAACTGCACCATGCTATCCAAACTCATCCTCCTGCAACTCTCTGATCATCCAGAGCTCTGGGCTGCTATCCGGACAGTGCTCCCTTAGCATATAGCATCACTCTGGTGGGGAATCTTGCATTGATCCTGTTAATGACGATTTGTTCCCAACTTCACTACCCTATGGACTTTTTTCTCAGCCATGTGATCTACATGATCTACAGCCTCGGGAATACAGAGGTGAAAGGCGCTCTAAAGACAAAGACAGAACATGTTGTTAACTTTAACTCTCATCAAGAGGTGCCTTTTATATCTTTAATGAACTACACGACTCATGAAAGAACATGTACAGCCACCGTAAACCATGACTTTCCTAAAAGAGCCATAATGAATAGTGAATGAATGAAATTGCAGCTAGTTCAAGCCAGTTTTAAGTTGGTGTGACATGAAATGTTACACAACTTTTAAACAATGCTTCCAAAGGACTTTGAATGAAAAGTAAAGTTTGCATTTGGAAAATGTCCCCAAAAGACAATGACTAGAATGACCTCTGAAGTCTGAGCTCCTTTTTATTCCAAAGACTGACTCTCCTTCGTATTTGACTTACAGCTCCAGGACAGAGCTAGCTGTCATAAGATGCCTGGCAGGAATGAAAGCTCTGTGCCTGTAGGTCATGGAATGCATTGGTTTTATCATRCCACTGGTCAAGCCTGTTGTACTACCAGTTACTTATTTGTGCTGAAATTCAGGCACAAAGAATTACCCTAGCTGGTCTTCTCTATACTCCAAGGAGTCAAGTATTTCTTTCCAGCAATGACTTGTCCCCAGAAGGCACTAGAATCCTACCATGAAGCAAAACAGCTATTTGCTCCACTATGCTCTGCCCTTTGATCCTCTCTGCATGGAATAGAATATTGGAAAAGAAGGAATATGGTACTCGGTGGGGGGAAAAAAACAGTTCTCTCTCCCTGCAATGGTTCTGGGGTTTAAGTCAAACATTGTCAAGGGTGCAACCATTTCTGCCCTGRTCAGCCTCACCTGGGGTCTCCACCCATACCCTCTGACCATGGCCAAGGGGTTCTGTTTAAGCTCAGGCCTGGGTCATTGATCTCTTTTGGAGCTCTATTGTAGGGGTGCTTGTTCCCAGCCCTCTTCCTCAATTGCTCCTTGGCTTTCTTGGGTTGCCTTTGGATCTTGCTTTCACCTGATGATCACTGGACCATTGATGGGACCTGCTGCAGTCACCATGCTGCTCTGCTTGCCTGGCTCGGGTGCTGTGGCAGTGTGTCTTGTCACAGAGGTTACTGCCGAGCCTGTGTTGTGGCCATCTTCAGCTCCCAATTTGCCTTCCCTTAGGGAGCAGCTGTCCCTTGCTGCTTCCTGACAAACACTGTGTCATGTAAACAGTATGAATAGTTCTTTGTGTGGGGCAGGATCCGCTAGTGTCCAAGCCGAGAAGAATGTAAGCTCTGAGGAAAGGGAAGTGATTAGATGAATTTTTATTTTCCATGTCCTATGGCTGTGTCTTAAGAAGGGTGACCCCTGCTCAGTTGTACACTTCGTACACTTTCATCTTACTCAATGCCAGGCATCCACAATGTAGACTTTCAAAACTGAGTAAACAGCTTGCATCATTGGTATAACCAATTTGGTGGGTGTGTTTAGATCACAATTTCTATGGCCATCTAAAATAAGTCGCAMTCCAGAAATTATTTCCCTCTTTTATCCTGTCCCTCTCCCCACCAAAAATCTGTAGACTAATTCGGATGTAGTCATCTATGAATAGATATTAACACTAAGTGACTAAAAGACCCACCTTCTCTCTAGAGACTTGGTATCCTAACTCTTGCTGACAAAGATCTCTTAAAAACCTGCAATCCCTCACCTTTGCTTCAAAGAGCATGAGATTCTGTAGCATCCCTTGGTGGTACCTTCTCAGCTGTGCAGCTGTCTGGAATCAGGTATAACAGGAAATGCATCTTGGTGCTTGAGGGCATGGCTATGCAGTCAGGTAGAGGCAGAGACAAGCTAGAGCTGGATGTGCAGGCCCCAGGGACAAAAGCGCCTGGGGGTTCTGCAGGAAGATATCCCAGCTGCTTGGGTGGAGGCCCATTCCAGGTCTGGAGGCAATGCAGCAGTGACTTTTTGGCCCAGACATAGCTATGCTGCCTCCAGGCTCTGCTGGTTTGACTTCTCAACTGTGATGAGCTCAACTGTTCAGCATCTTCATGCTTCTGAATCACAAGATATGGACTTACTGATCTCATTTTCTGTCAACTCAGCAYGCTCTGCTCCTCCTGCCTTTCTTACTTTCCATGAGCACATCCTCCTCGAATCACATGAGATTTTCCTCTTGTTTGTCCAAAGTAAGTTTTCTGTATATACCTCCTGCAGTCTCCAGTTCTCCTTGAACTTCCTCCTGGAGGAATCACTGCTTGAATTATTGCAACTTCTTAAGAAACCAAGCATAAGAGGGAAATTTCTTATGAGTTTATTTTTACTACCTCCTGTGATATTGCAAGACATTTCACAAAATAAATCTAGAGATGACAAGGAAATGTCTATCACAGAAGCTCCTAATTACAGGATGTTAGGTAACATTCTGTCTCGATAGATTTTAAGGCATGGTTCTAATTTTCTGCATTTCTGTAAATATATGTAATTCCTTACAACTTCAGATGGCTGGCATAAAACTCACACTACTCTTAAATAGTCTTATCAGCTGTTTGGAGTCAGTTCAGTCAGCAGGTTAACTCACAAATAWGTAATTTGCCGTTGCTTTCCTAAGTGCTTCCTTCACCTCCTTGTTCCTCAGGCTGTAGATCAAAGGGTTGAGCATGGGAACTATAATGGTATAAAATATAGCAGTGACTTTCTCCATTTCCAATGAGTACTTGGAGCCCGGCTGCATGTGGCTCAGTCCTGCAGGCACATAGAACAAGGTAACAGTCATAAGGTGGGAGGCACAGGTGGAGAAGGCCTTGTGCCTTCCTTCAGCAGACCTAATCCTCAGGATGCAGAAGAGGATGCGCATGTATGAGAGGATGATGATGAGCAGCACAGACATAGAAATGGCCCCATTGAAAGTTACAAGTAAAATCTCATTGATATGGCCATCAGAGCAGGTGAGTTTCAGCAGAGGGTTAGTGTCACAAAAGTAATGGTTGATTACATTAGGCCCACAGAATGGAAGCTGCAGCAAGCAACATGTTTGCGTTAGAGAGTTCAAAACCCCCCCCAGGTATGACCCGGCCACCAGCTGAATACAGACTCTCTTGGACATAGACATAGTATAGAGAAGTGGGACACAAATAGCCATGTAGCGGTCATATGCCATCACAGCCAGCAAGAACACTTCTGTAGTCACAAACGCAAGGAAAGAGAAATGCTGGGCAAAGCATGCTGAGTAAGGAATGGCTTTGTTTTCCACTAAGAAGCCAATTAGCATCCTCGGAGAAAAGACAGAGGAATAGCAAAGATCAACAACAGACAAATTGCAGAGGAAGAAGTACATGGGAGTGTGCAGCTGGGGGGTTATCCTGATCAGGGTCACCATCCCAAGATTGCCTATCAGGGTGAYGAGATAAATCATTAAGAAGATGACGAAGAGAGGAAGTTGCAGCTCTGGCTTGTCTGTCAGTCCTAGCAGGATGAACTGCGTCACCATGGTGTTATTGCCTTTAGCCATATTTATCATATTTCATGATAGTATACCTGTTGGAATGAGGAAAACAGTGTGAAACAAGAGATAGCAATTGCACAGGTTACGTATGATGCCACAATCAGAGTTCTTTATTTAGACTATCCACTAAAAAGTACAAAGCTTTGATGCTTTAGATAGCATCTAACTGTGGTTAGGTTCTCAGCAAATCCCCACTGGCAGAAAAACTCCTCTAAAGCCTTTCAGGAACTGGAATTTGGCTGCAAGCCAAGCAGCTGATAGAGGGTGATGATATGGTACTCAAGACAAATAATGGGAAAACAGAGAGGGGAAGAGTGGACCTAAATGCAGAGGTACCTGAAGCAAATCTGTGTGCCACCACATGAGTCAATTTTTTTCCACCTGAATCATCCCTGCAGTTCCCCTTTTTCCACAGGAGGAAAGTACATACTATTTTTGCAGTATATCAAGGCATCTCCCAGGCACTCAGCTGTCTTCTGCTTTTCAAAGACATTTGTTATAGCTTTTGTTAAGGCATGATTAGGAGCTCCTGAAATATAGCATGCTGTTGCTGTGTCTTTCTACAACAGTGTCCTAAAGTGTGGGAGGAGGCAGTGGGGAGTGCTCAGTAGTTTTGCTCAGGTACAAGGCGCATCAGTGAATCTGTAAGTTAGTTGTCATCCTTAGAGTTTCAGCAGTACCCATCAGTGTGGCTCTTCCAGGTTTGAGGTACGTCATGGCACTCCACTTCTATATGAAACTAGATTTGACTTCAAGTTGCACAACAGACGTTGTTTTCACTTTACAAATCTCTTCATGAGGCTCYGGCATATCACAAATGGCTGGTAGGATGTTTCTTGGTTTTATGCTGCAGCTGTTCGTCACTTCCACCACTCAATGAACACATTTTTCTGAGGGAACTTGAGCATCCTCATCATATGGAAAGATCCATGACAGATCATTCTCCTCCTTCTCATTATTACTATTCTAGGTGTACCCAACCCTAATGCTGGGACCAAGGTCTTTTCTTCCGCAAACAATAAATAATATTGCAGCATGGGCAGAAGTGGAAAGTTGTTCTCGTTGCTGAAGCACATTTTTATTCTGTCCAGAAAAAAATTTCCAGGGTCCTACTGGCAAGAGTCATGGAGGCTTCCTTGCAGGCTCAGACCTCTGTAATGCTCCTGGCAAGGCTGCAGCTTTCCAGCGTGACCCTGGATCCTTAGAGTAGTCCTGCTCTTGTGTCTTCCCTCTGTCTTCTCTGCTCAGTCTGCATACTCAGTTCAGGACAGGAGACCAGCTATTCAAATGCTTTCACAGAGGCATTATCATAATGAGCTGGTGACACCTATTTAAAGTCTGGAAGCGATGCCTAGTAATTAGAATAAGAATTTCAGTCATATGGAAAATATACAGCGCAGATGTATTGCAATAATAAGCTTTTGTTCTGAAACAATAAATTTTCAAGCTTGAAGACTGTACAGTCAAATCTTATTCTAGAGTTGAAGTGTATGCCTAGAATCCTTCTCTCTCTGTATAATACTGTAGTCCTACCTAGCATCTGGATGAGTCTTTCAGAATCTGCTCTGAATTGCATACAATATGTATGCAGCATCCTAAGATAGAAAGAAGAAATGTGATCCATTTTATCTCCATTTTTAAAATGATTCTAATGTAACGTGAGGAGAGAAGTGGAAGTTTGCAAGCTGATACCTGAAAAGAAAGAAAATCATTATTTCGGCTCCAGCAGCAAGAAGCAGCAGTGAATCGCACCAACCTTTTGGCCAGAATGGTTGACTTTGCCCCAAAGGGCTTGYGTAAGCAGACAGCTTCTGTACATTTACTTGTTTGGCCCTCATGGACAGAATCCCTGAAGTAAAGCATAGCTCAGCAAAGAGTTTCAAGCTGGTCACAGAGGGGATCATTAGAAACTCTCCAAGTCTGGAGGAAGTATAGACTTAGGTCTTATCCTCAACAGCTAATTAYACAAAAAGGGCTCATTAACCTTTCTTTGCTTAGTTCTGATGGGGGATAAAAATAAAATCTTCATGCTGTGAAGCCGCAGGTGAGAAAGAAGCCATATGACTATTCCATATAAACTTGACTTGGATGCTGAGGTTTAGAATTTATTCTCCTCTTCTGGACTGCCTAAGTTTAGAGTTTCACTTGAACTTGTATAGAATCTTAGACATGTTAAGGTAAGTGGAAGTATGCGTGGGGTAACCAGATGACTTCCAGTGCGCATATGCCCCTTCAAATCAATCTCTCCCCTTAATGTGTAATAGCTTCTACAGCTCTGACTTAAAAGACACTAATTTCTCAAACTGATCATTTATGTCTGGGGATCACCACTGTAATTGTATCCTGTTTACCATATGACCAAGAACTTCATGGAGGCTRAAAAGAGGTCCTTTCAGAGGGCAAGTCCTACTGAATCCAACCCAAACTAACTGTACCAAGCATGAATTAAGGTGGACTTCAGTATAACAAGAGGAGTCAAGTGTACAAAGCAGTGAATTATATTTCTCTAATAAATCATGCTTATTTTACCTAAAGGTCATTACAGAAGCTTCATTCATTTAAGGTTGCCTTCTTCATGGGCATCCAGCTACGAAACATCCCTTGCCTAAAGCTTAAGTACGTGCTTAACAGTTGTGCTCATTTGGAATAAACTTAATTAAGGCTTCACTGTATTTAGTACCATTCACTTAATTATACTGTAATTAATATTACTGAATTGGCTTTCAGATTTATTCCAGCCTTAGATACAGCAGGAGAGTTTTTGAAGGGCGGTGATTTCACAGGAGAACTGATGGATGACACTGGAGTTGCAGAACTTCAACCTCAGCATGTGTATCAGATGCTGTGTAGGCATTGGCTATAAGAAATATCTTTTTTCTCTGCTAGGAAATTTGCCAGCATATTGGGAACTACTGTAGAGGAGAAGCAAGCATCTAGAAATGAGAGGTTGCTGAGAAAGAAGTACTTTGGTGTGTGCAGCTGTGTGTCAACCCTAATTATCATGACCACCTCAAAATTCCCCAGGATGGTGATCATGTAGATAAATAAAAATAGGAGAAGAAGTGGGACCAGCATCTCTGGAAGATCAGACAATCCAACAAGCATAAATCTAGTTAGTACCATGTGATTTTCTTCAGCCATTGCCTGGGCTTACTCRTTATCTGCTTGAATAAAATAGACAGACCATTAAACATCAATACGAGCCATTCTTTGTATTCCAATAAGAAATGTTAAGTGTTCTATAAGCACAGAACAAAAAGATCTTCAGATCATACTCAAAGTAAGGTATCTGGAAAAAGACTCGGTAGTGTTCTGGCTGATCAACAGTGATCTCAGCAAACAATTAGTGATGGCTCCAAGTGCTATGAACTGATGGACAGTGTGGATTTACAGATGAGAGTGAAGGAGGGATTTTGGCCTTCCTAATTTTCTCCTAATTCTCAGTGGCATTATTCTGTCCAAAAATAGACAACTGCAAAGCAGACAGCTACTTCCAAGCAAGACCAAATGCTCTTTAGAGTAATGGGAAAGAAAGAGAGGCATGTCTTAGGTGCTGGTCAGCACCACCTAAAGGAGATCTCTCAAACATAGGAGTTGTGCATTTTTCCTCTTACTTTAATGGGAGCCTAAATGACAGCCCTACATAGAGACTTCAACACTATGGCTATCTAATGTTCAGTGCAATGGACTGCTCTGGATTCTGGTGGGAATCCCCCTGGTGGGATTCTTCTCACCAGGCAAAGACACCTCACTGCAAGTGTCTCGCTTCTGAGTTTTCACATGTGAGCTTGGTGTTTGAGCTCCCATCATAGTCAATGGAGAGCCAGTCAAGCCATCATTAGTTTCTCTAAAAAGAAAAAAAATCATCTAATCAAATATGGAGCTTTATTGCTTAAGCATGAAGTATCTAATGCCATTTATGCTGTCAACAGGAGAGCCCTCCAAGGCTTCAGCTGAGGAGGAAAAATTTGGAAATTTTCAAATATTCCTTGAACTCCATGAACTGACAACTGTGCTTTTAAATTCCTATAGTAGGGAAGATGAATCTGCCCAAAGATATCTATCTGTGAAGCAGGTGTCCAAGCTCCTCTTATGATCTAGATGTGTAGTCTAATCTAGCTCTCTGGGCTGCTCCTGCAGACAAGGAGGAGAAGAGAAATTAATTCGGTTCTAAAAGAAGTGTCTTTTGGAGGTGTCTTAACTGCAACCTCCAATTAAGTGGCTAACTTCTAAGTGGTCAAGTGACAACTAATTCTTAGTTGTGAGTAGGTCCGTATTTTCTCTTCTGTTCTCTGCATTTCAGGAGACCAGTTTGATTTTTGTTTTCTCCACCATCAGATCGTCCCYGTGATTTGGGATGCAGCAACATCCACAGTCAAGGAGATCTGCATGGGAATCCTAACCAAATTCCATGGATACTGTGGTTCTTGAGCATCCCAAAAAACCTCTGAGTAACCAAGTCTTCCCACACTGACCAGTGGTTATTTGTGCCTCAGCTATTAGGTATACCATTAGTTTATAGCAATCTATATAGCCAGCACTTCAGACAACTTGGAACACCTGAAGTTGCAAATTAGTTTTCCTAATAGGTACATGCCACCAGAGGCATCAACACTCATTCCTCAGTTCTCAAAACCTTGTCTGGTATAAGGAGCTCTAACCCACCAGGGACTGAATGCTTGCATCTTTATCATACCTCCAGCTGCTGCAACCTCTCAGAAGGAAGAGTAGAGCCTGCAGCCACACCCTACCCAATATCACCCGTGGTGTGAAATACTTCCTCAAAATTGTTAGATTACCCAATGAAGCCCAAACCTCTGGAAAACTATCCTATAGATAGGATAACATTAATATTTAAGGTGATGTTTATCACACACATTCTTGCCCATTGAAAAGTTGGGAGCCTTCCCAAAGGTGATTTTCAAGGCTTTCTGTATAATTAACAGAGAGAGGTGACTTCCAGGTAATGTTTCATGTCATTCTAAGTGTCTGAGATTGGTGGTGGGATGAGCTACCTTCTGGATGTACCATCTCTCTATTGAGTTTAACTAATCTTATGTCTGCCACTGTGAAGGAAAAGGATAATCCTGTATAAATGTAGTCTCAAGTATGCAATGAGTGTATCAAAGCATCTTGAAAGGACTYTCACCACAAGATGAGCCAAAATCCTGAATGCCAATTGTAAATCTGCGACATAGTGGGGGGGCAAGGGGATTACATGGAACTGGAAAAGATGTGGAAAAACATGACGAGAATAGTCAAAGATAGGACATAATATCTGTTAAAGGAACAGAAGAAGGGCAGAGGGCTCTTCAGGAGGGAAAAGAGACAACTGAGAGAGGTAGGAGAGAGATTCATACAACTAAAAGTGATGTGGAAAAGGTGAACAAGGAAAGTCTCTGCTGTGTCTTTCAATACCAACTATTGGGAGCTAGAAGTATTCTTGCAGCACCAGAGAGTTGGAGAATGGAAGAAAATTAAAAGGAAGTAGCATTCCATGTTTGATTTCTTGTTACACTCTATTGGTTGTTTGTGGCCATGTGGAGACAGGATAGTGAAGTAGAATTGTTGGTCTAACTTGTTATGATTGTTTTTTTTAGAAACAGACCCCTCACGCGAGGCATGGCAACTCAAAAAAGTCATTGCCTAGTGAAGAGAACAACAGATTCTTTGACTACTCCTTCAAGAAAAAAAGCAAATAAACTCATTTCTTTTCTTAGCAATTTTGCTTCAAGCCTAATTAGGAACAATGAAAAAACAACATCACATACACTAGGGAAAAACACTGCTATTTACCGTGTTTTTTCTCTTCATGATTGGGAGCAGAGGGTCTTAYTTAGGCTGTGTATTGGCTTCCATACATCAGGAAAATAGGAGACCGAGCTGACCAAATAGTGGGTGTCTACTTTGCACACTGTGAATAGCTCTTGAGATAACACTGACCTTAAGGCCTATGTCCCCATTGAATAGAAAAGGGCACTTGCTCACATGCAGAGTTTTGTACACAGACACCCAAATTAAGATGTTAATCTCAAATCCTGTCCTAGGGCATCATATTAATTATCTGTATTGCAGACAGCTACAGTTATTTTGGATGCCTTACTGCATCGTAGYTAGCAGTGTACCCCAGTGCTCAATACTAGGTTCAATCCTGTTCAAATTCATCAGTGACCTGGATGAAGGGACAGAGTGCATCCTCAACAAGTTTGCAACAAGGGTGCAAAGAGAATGGCACCAGACTCTTGTCAGTGGTGCCCAGTGACAGGACGAGAGGCAACAGGCACAGACTGAAAGACAGGAAGCTCCGTCTGACTAGAAGGAAAAACTTCTTTCCCGTGAGGGTGACAGAGCCCTGGAATGGGTTGCACAGAGAGCTTGTGCAGTCTCCCTCCTTGCAGATATTCCAAAGTTGTCTGGACACAGGCTTGGGCAAGGTGCTCTAGGTGACCCTGTTTGAGCAAGGCAGAGGTGATCTGCAGAGGTGCCTTCCAACCTCCGCCATTCTGTGATTCTATGACCAGAACCCCATGGGGGCCCAAGGGCAAACAGAGGTGCTTGGGGGGGGGGAGCTGGCCCTGTGCCCCTGAGGGGACACACCCTGCCCCTCCCCAGGGTGATGGGTCACAGTGGGGCCCTTTGTGACTGTGCTCCTGTGACACCCCACGGCGTTGCTGGGTGCCAGCACAGCATCGGCAAGCCAGTGTCCAGGAGGACGGCAGTGCGACAGGAGGGAGCACGCAGGGCTGGCTGAAGAGCCCCCCGAGTGCACCCGCATCTTTCCCTGCTGCCCTGGGCAGTCCCACAGTGTCGAGGCATTTTCCCTGAGGCCTCCCCATGTCAGACCCGGGTAAGAGGAACAGGGCTGGGTCTCAGCAGCTCCACGGGGCCTCAGGGGAGCCCGTGGCCATGGCCAGCAGAGGAATGAGCAGGTGGGGGGCGATGGTGGGGCTGGGGTTGAGGCACAGCAGAGCTGGTGCCAGAGCCTGGCACACTTGGGGCGGGCAGGGGGATGCCAGAGCCCCTCAGGGGATCCTCTGCCCATGGCGCTTCAAAAGATTTTCCTTCTAAGAACATCTTGGCAAAGCCTGCTGGCCTTTCCCAAATGACACCTTCTGTATGGAAAAGCCACAGCCGCGGGTTCTGACTTCTCCAGCATGACTGCCTGCCAAGTCTAGGCGGACATTGTGAATGTTTCCAGGTGCCAGGCCTGGCCGTGGACTCCTCCATTCCCAACCTCCCACTTTTTCTCCTCCCTGCAGGATGGAGGAGAGACCCCTCAGGTGCCCCAGGGTGGCCTGGGAGGAGGAAGAGGAGGATGGCTTCCTCAGCTGCCCTCGGGTGGCGCTGGAGGAGAAGGAGGCTGGACACCCCAGCCGCCCTCGGGTGGCCTGGGAGGAGAAGGAGGATGGAGCCCCCCGGCACCCAAGGGTGGCCTGGAAGGAGAAGAAGGATGGACCCCCCCAGCTGCCCTCGGGTGGCCTGGGAGAAGAAGGAGGATGGACTGCCCCGGCACCCCAGGGTGGCCTGGGGGGAGAAGAAGGGGCGTGGACCCCCCAGCCACCCTAGGGTAGCCTGGGAGAAAGAGGAGAAGGAGGGATCCCTCTGCCACTCCAGGGTGGCCTGGGAGGAGGAGAAAGAGGAGAAGGACGGACCCCTCAGCCACCCGAAGGAGGCCTGGGAGGAAGAGAAGAAGGAGGGATCCCTCAGCTACCCCAGCGTGGCCTGGGAGGAGGAGAAGGATGGACCCCCCAGCCACCCAAGGGAGGCCTGGAAGGAAGAGGAGAAGGAGGGATCCCTGAGCCACCCGAGAGTGGCCTGGGAGGTGGAGAAGGAGAACGATGGACCCCCCAGCCACCCCACAGCAGCCTGGGAAGAGGAGGAGCAGGAGGATGGCCCCCCCAGCTACACCACAGTTGCCTGGGAGGGGAAGGAGGAGGATGGAGGCCCTCCGGAGAGCAGCTCCCAGCCGGAGCAGTGCATGCCCCAGCCCTTGCCTACAGGTGAGTGAGTGGGCACCACTGGGCTGGGCAGGGCCAGGGGCTGTGAGCACACAGCAGCCTGGCATCGGGGGTCTCCAGGGGCCTGGTGGCACGGCAGTGCCTGAATGCCTGGGCCTGCTCCAAGCTTGGCAGCCAGCCCCAGCACAGCCCCAGTAAAGGGGAGCACCTGCATAGGCCATGGCAGAAACGCATGCATTCATCCTGAAGCAAGAAAGTAAGAGAAGCTGCCTCAGGCTGAGTCCTTCCAGACACCTAGGCAAGGCCAGGCAAGATAACATGCTGCCTCAGCCACTCTCCTCAGCAGGAGAAAAGAGCAGGAAACCCCTGCAATGAAGGTGCAGGGCAAGCACTGCCTCAAGCCTGGGGCCCACACAGCCCAGCCTTAGTGTAGTGGGCCACCTAGGCAGGAGGACCTGGGGCATGGGATATGCACCCAGCTCTCTGGAGAGACAGGGGACGTGCATACGCTACTAAAACTGCAGGCACCTCACAGACTTCATGCAGGACTGTCACTTCCCCTGCTGTAATCCCTCTCCTGGTTACCAGTGGGCTGGAAAACCTTCAGCAGCCCCTGCTCCTCCTAGGCCTTCTGTCTTGCTTCATAGCAGAAGGTCTGATCAAACTCATCTGTCTTTTGCTCTTCTTAAAAGCAATTTCCCCTCCTCCCTCCCTTGCAATAGGCCCAGACCTGCCCTGGAAATCCTGCTCCCCATCCATTTCTGGCATGCCTGCTTTCTCTGCCWGCAACAGTTCTCCCTGATGCCTTCAGTGTACCATCTCCAACTCTCCAGCCTCCCTACTAACTGCCCTGTGTTTGCCCTCCTCTCCAGGCATGGAGCTGTCACAAGACAGTCCAAAGCATCTACAGAKCCAAAAGGACTGGCAAGATGCAAACACCTGCCTTTCACCATCCAACAATGTCAGCGAAATCACCATGGTAAGGAGTGTCTCCGTTGCTGGGACTCCTGCCAGGGGTCAGCCTGAAGCTCGGATGACTCATCAGTGGGACTAACAGGTCCTTGCAGCCCTTGACGAGAGGGTTCACATTGTCCTTCAGTAGGGACTAGCCAAAGGTTTCCATCCTGGCCCCCCAAGGGCAAGCTCTGCTTCCCAGAAGGGCCAGCGCAGGGGGACCCTGACCCCAACCTCCTCCCTGGTGCCATCACCCAGCCCAGAAAAGCCCCTGCTTTTGGCTCTCCTGGTGGCACGGAGCCAGCACTGCCCCACCTCTCTCTCCACAGCCACTCTTGCTGCTCAGCTGAGCACCCCCTTCAGGGCACTCCGTGTGRTGTATCTCTCTTCTCTGCTCTTCTTTCTTCTGTAGACATTTGCAAAATACCTCCAGCCCTCCGAGAGGACAGACACCATCCTCATGGCCATCAAGGGCATGAGATCCTTCAGTGCCTATGACACACAGGCAGCCGCTCATATGTTGGGTATGCTGGTGACAGATGATGCCTCCCAGCTGGAGCACGTAAGTAGCCTGTGGCTGGGGCTCGAGCCCTCCGGGGGATTGCTTTTCCTCTGAATTCAGGTCTCCCAGGCACCCAACACCCTTTGAAGCCAGCCCCAAGTGGTGGGAAGGGAAGCAATTCTGCATGGTAGCTGAAGAAATGCCTCCCTCGGTGCTGTGTCGCCTCCAGGTGCCCAAGATCGTGAGGTGCATCTGCCAAAGCCTGATGTCCATCCAAGAGGTGTCTGCCTGGCACAGCCTGAACAGAGCTCTTCTTGTGCTGACCTGCGCATACCCTGACGAGGCAGTCATGAGCCTGTTGCACTGTTCCCCATCATGCAACAGGTACAGGGTTCACCTGCCTGTAGGGCTTGGGGCCCAGCAGCCTTTAGAGCTCATCCTATGTGGGCTGCCAGATAGACAGAGATTCCAAGGACCTCCCTGAGGGGCTGGGCCCTCTGTTGTCCCTCTTTCCCAGTGCTGGTGCATGAGCCAGGGCTGCAGCAGCCAGAGCTGAGCAAGTCTGCCTGCCTGCAGCCCCAGAGCCTGCCTACCTTGCTCCCTCCCTGCCCCATAAGAACTTCAGCTTGGCCGTCTGCTGCTGGTGGGGCAGGGCCTGCTGGGTGCTCCCGGCAAAGGGCAGTGGGCAGAGACAGGGCTGGCAGCCAGCTGGGGCCCTCTGGGGTAGCCAGGTCATGGCAGTGCCAAGACACCCCACTGACAGAGTGCTCTGGCTCTTCAGTGCTGCCAAGGCCATGTGGAGGGTGATGGTCTCGGAGGCTGGGGCTGCAGAGAAGGTGCTGCGGGAGCTGCTTGGTGTGCTGGAGGACTGGCCACTGTGCAAGACMTCCATCTCCAACGGGGACAACACAGGCATCCCTTCCTTGGCTGTGAGTTTCTGGACAAGGCCTCCATCACCCGCAGGGCTGTGCTTGCCTCTCCAGGCAAGAGGCAGGGCTCCTTCTCCCCTTCCCCATTTACCTCCAAGCCGTGACCTCCCACGAGGCACACAGACCTCAGGGTCATGGCCGGCAGGGCTCTGCCCAGCGTCAGGCCTCCGCTGTGCCAGCACACTGGGCTGCCCTGTGCACACAAACACGGAGCCTGCCTGGGCAGCTCTCTGGCCTCCTATGGCTCCGCACCTCCTTGCCTTCCTCAGCAGGTTGGAAACTTGTGGTAGGGGCAGGCTTAGGGGCCAGGCAGGGCCAATGCACAAGCAGGCTGCAAGGGCTGAGACAGAGAACCCAGAGGGGCTGCAGGATGCATGCGGGCCCCCCCCTCCCCCCTCCCAGGTTGCTGTTCATGCCAGTGCAGCAAGGTTTGATGGGCCTGTGTCACAGGACAGGAGCTGAGCCTAAAGAGCTTCTGTGACTTAGCCCTGGCCAGAAAGCCAGGCCGGGCACTCCACTGCATCTCCCAGGGCCCAGGGCAGCACCTGAGCCTCATCCACCAAGCCTGGACAGTGCAACAGGGACATGTCAGCAATGAGAGCTGTCTCTGGGTGTTTTTTGCAGGCAAGCAGGGCGCTGCATGAGATTCTCCGTCAGCCCATCTGCCCCCAAGAGGTGGAGCTGTTTTTCCCCCAGCTCCTCCTGGCACTTCTCTTCCAGATTTCCTTTGCCATAGAGACGATGCCAGAGGAGGTTGATATCTTCTGGGCAGAATGCCAACAGAATCAGTCTGCTCCCTCCAGCCCCATCAGGTACTGCCTCCCGGTTCCCCCACCTCTGCCGTGGACCTGGAGCCAAGAGCAAGGCTCCCAGGGTGACCTGGMCTTTTCTCTGCATGCAGGTCCACAGTGGAGGCCATGAAAGCACTGCTCTGCTGTGCTAACTATGAGAGTCAGGTGCTTGCCATGGAGAGGAGGGGTGCCTGGGACATGCTCCTCACTGCTGATACCCACCACATGAGAGTGGCTATGCTGGCCAGGTAAGAGCCCCCTTCTCCCCACTCTCCCCTGGCACTTCTCCCCTGGTGATAGGATGCCTCACACAATCCCCTTCCTCAGGGCTGACGGGGGTCCCCAGCTCTCCACAAAGGTGCTGCAGCCTCAGCACTTGTGAATGAGGGATGGCAGAGTGGAATGGCAAAGGCAGCTCTCACTCTGTCGCTGCCCAGCTCTGAGAGCTCYGGGAGGAGAGCTGGTGCCACCAGGCACAAAAGAGGATGATGCACAGGAGCAGTCACCTCCCAAAGCCCTGGAGTCCCCTCCCATGGGGCCTGGGCTCATGCTGCAGAGAGCCCCAGAGTCCGTCTGCATGCAGCCACCCAAGGGCAGCCCAGCGGGGAAGGGGCAGGATGCACTGAGGAACACTGGAAGAGCCCAGGGGGCCATGAATCCAAAGTGGGCAGGACATGGGCTGTGTCAGAAGGCCAGACTTCAGGGTAGGAAGGGCATTTCTCCAGTCTCCTCACCAAAATGAGCCTACTCATGCTGAGCACTGCTTTTCAAATGGCAAGGTGTGGTGCTGAGAGACCACACCTCCAGGAGCAAATGCTGCCAGCTGCTGCAGCTGAGCACAAATGTGGCCTTGCCCAGCCTGGCTGGGCCTGGCCTGTGGGAGAATGCCTAGATTGGGCAGTGCAGTCCTAGAAGAGGTTTGCCTGCCCTACTCAGGACCAAYGCTACCTTCTTCCCCCTGCCAGAGAGATGAGAAAGGCCCTGCATCCCCAGCGTGCCTGGATCTTCCACCAGCTGACAGTGCTGCTCAGCAGCGAGGAGCCCTGCCACGAGATCCCTGCCATGGCTTTCCTCGTCGAGGTGAGCCCAGTGCCAAGCGGGGCCTCTCTGGGGTGCCACAAACCACTCTACTCTCTTGTGCCCGCAGCTTTGGGGTGCTTGGCAGTGAATGGAGCGGGGCAGTGGGTGCATCCCAGCAGTACCCTTGGCCTCAGCACATTTCTGGTGGGATAACTCTTGTCACCACCTGTATTTCGTGCCTCCTTTGTGCCTGCTTTCTCTCCTYGACTGCTCCTCAGAGGCATGAGAACAAGAGGCTGCGGCTGGCTGCGAGGCCCGGAGGAGCAAGCGAGCGTTCTGCACGGTGTGCCCTGAAGCACAGGGCAGGGCCACAGGGGCTCTCACAACTGCTGCTGCCTTCAGGCTGGCCCTTGTGGCCTTGCCCCGAGCTCTTGCTTTGATCCGGCACTGCCTGCTATGGCAAGTCCTGCCAGCTTCATCAGCCTGTCACTGCTGTGCGTGTTTCTGGTCTGTGCTGCTGGTCTGTGCTGACCTTAGCGGAGAGGACGAGCGTGTCCTGAACCTCTTCCAGAGATACCTGCAAAGCCAGAGCACGGTCATGCGTGGGCTGGTGTTGAGAGGCCTCCTCATACTGTGTGGGAGACCCGAGACGGTGAGTGGGGACAGCCGGCTGAAGCCATGCCAGCGTCCTGGGGCTGGGCAGGGAGTGCTGGGTAACACAGTAGCTTGCACTTTGCTGCGAATCAGGAGCGGTGATAGCTACCCTCTTCCTCTGCCCCCAAGTCCTTTGGGGCAGAGCCYTGGCTGTGCTGCACAAGGAGAACAGCACCGGTGCCACRGAGGGACCTTGGCCCTGCACCAAGCAAGCCAGCTCCAAACCACCTCAGTCGCAGGAATKYTGTGCTCARTGCAGTTGCGTTTCACACAGGCAAGGAAAATGCAGGCCCTGTTGCCAGTCATCATRGAGTGCCTGCAGGATGCAAACAGGGACATCGGCGCACAGGCCCTAGTTGTGCTCAGCAACATGCTCCATCTCCTGGAGGACGGGCAGAGGGCCAGCCCCATCGCTCTGCAGCTGGCTCAGCAGCTCCTGCCACTCTTGGATGACGTAAGGCTGGGGGCAGAGCCGGGGGTCCTGCTGGCGGGCCTGTGTGTGCTATGTATGGCATCAGGGCTCYGGGCTGTTTGTCTCCACGTGTGCCCACTAGCATGGGAATTTGTGYCTCCCTCTGCAGAAGGGGTCCTGGCTGCTGTCAGGAAACTTTTTGCCCTGCAGGTTTTGGACCACTGCCCTGTCCTCCTCCTGCAGCACAGCCCTGAATAGCCYGGCTTCTTCAGCAGTGGCCTGGGGCAGAGCCCATCCCTGGCATGGCCCATGCTCATGCCCAGCCCAGCAGATGCACGGTCCATAATGACAACTTCCCTTCAGCCCCTTGCAGGCCACCACAACTTCTCCCTCCTCCCTTCCCATCCCYGGGGCATCCCAGCCCCCGTGATGGGCACTGCGTGCCCAGCCCAGGCCCTGGGCAGTCCAACTGCAGGCTGAGGCTTGCTCTCAGAGCCCAGGCAGCTCTGCCAGGCATGACCGYGGGCTCTCAGCACTCACTGGGGCAGGCATGTGAGGCTTTGAGCAGGGGGATGCGCCCACGGGCCAAGGTGGAGGGCCAGCCCCGTCTGCTCCAGCCACATGGACCCCCTTGCTCATCGTGGGTTTGCAGCAGCCAGTGCTGAGCTCCTCTCCTCTTCCTTCCCACCAGGAGTCCAGCTGTGTGCGAAAGCTCTCCATCCAGCTCCTCAAAGATGCGATGGAGATGG
>NW_020451201.1:58961-59773 GCF_003343035.1 Apteryx rowi
TGGAGGATCGGCGAGTGCCTGGAAAGGACAGCCCCAAAGTGCCCAGCACCCAGCCTCCACAAGGCCTGCCCCCCTCCAGGCCCAATGTGTGGGGCAGGCAGCTGTGCCCCTACCCACAGCTGCAACCACAGCCCCCAGCCTGGAGCTTCGCACATGCTCCCTTTCCTCAAGGACACTGCCCCGRCRGGCTGTTCTCCAGGCTCCTCTCYCCTTGCTCACCCCGGCATGCTAAAGCAGCCCCTGGCCCAGCTGACACYTCAGCRTCCCTGGGGAGCACCTTGCCCTCTGCTCCCKCCAAACCTCAGCACTACATGGCTCGTGGCTGGGCAAATGTCCCGGCAGGGGCAGGAAGGGCAGACTGGTCCTGCGGGCAGGGACTGGCCAGCTGAGTGCGGAGGGTCTGCACCAACCCTGTGCCCTTGTGCTCTCTCCAGCTGGCRSGAGACAGGAGCAGGATRGAGGAATACCTGCGCCAGGGCCTGCTCTACTTGGAGAGCCCACAGSAGCCCTTGCAAGAGGCAGCTGTGAGGTTTCTTGGTGAGCCACACAACCGCTGGGGTCCCTCTCTATCCCAGGGCAGCTTGGTCCCAGTCCTGGCTGTTGCACTGGCAGCGACAACCAGCCCTGTGGCTGTCAGAGCCCCCACTGCCCTGTGCAGGGCCTGGGTGCCCGGCAGCTCCATGTCACCCTCTCCCATCCCTGTCCTYGCATGTGCTGTTAGTGGGAGCCTTCTTCAGGCCCTTACAGCCTCCTTGAGTGCTATGCTCTGGAGACCACCCTGGAGTCAGCCCTGCCTGTGGGGAGCAGGGTGC
>NW_020451201.1:60908-77895 GCF_003343035.1 Apteryx rowi
TGGCTTACATATCCCATGGAAGGGGTGGCTGCGGTCTGAGGTGCAGCTCTAGACCTTTTCTAGCACCAGGGCCTACAGCACACAGGCCCTGGAGTTGCCTATTTTTTGCCTCAAGAGCTCTCTGCTGAGATGGAGGGGAACCAGGGCAGATCATGGTGGAACAGTTCTCCTGCGAGGTCAGTCCCTGTTCTAAATGTCCCCTCACCTTAGGAGGCACAAGAGCATCTTTCTCCAGCTGGCCTCCGTCTCAACACTGTAGAAGAGAAGCTGCTAATGAATTGTAGAAGGACTTTTTCCAAAAAGGGGCGGCAGGATCGCAGTGATGCCAACCTTATTGAACVATGGGTGATTCTTCAGGAAAAGAAGTACCCTGTTTTCCCTTACAAAAGTGTCAGGAATGGCTGGAAGACCACAGCTGTCTGGACAAGACTCTGCCTTGAAAATAAAGCACCTCTTCTGCCATCCCTCGCTTGAGGAAGGACACAGGGCTGACGCCTCGCCTGCAATGGCTTCAGCTGGCATCACTGAGCCCAGCAGCATTGCAAACTAYGGACAAATCTCCTTGCATGCCCTGCAAACAGACCCCTCGGCCCAGGGGAGCCCTGGCRGGAGGGCCCCCATCGGGCCCCACTCTGACAAGAGGCAGCCAGTGCTCCCATCAGCGTAGAAACAAATGCCCGACCCAGAAGGAGGCAGAAGAGACTCACGAGCACCCAACCTGGCTGCTACACTCTGCTGCTTCWTTTCAGGCATTGCTTTGCAGAAGGAAGGAGATCCAGCCCCCTCTTACCTCTCTGGGCCAGCTTCCACCTGTTGGGAGCCCCCAACCAGCTCCTGCTGGGTGCAGTCAGGGCAACAGCTTCAGCYGTGCAGGGAGCCCAAGCAGCTGCTGCTCCCCTTCCTCAGCAACACCCCTGCTGCCCTCCACCCCAGGCTACTTCCAGCCTTTGGGCATTGCCTGCTCTYGGATTTTGGAAAAGGGAGCAGGTCCAGACCAAAGCAAAAATGCTGCAACTCAAACCCCAGGGAGGGGAGGTGGAGTGTGACCATCCTTGCACAGCCCCAGGGCAAGTAGGGACCCCCGAGCAGAAGGGCATGGCAAAGCCCCAGAAGAGAACACAGGGGTCAGCATCACCCTTTGGCTGAGTTCAGCAGTGACAGGTCAGCACATCGGGCTCTGCTCTGCATGGGGATACCTGGGAGGAAGGTCTTTGTGGAGGAGTCTCCCTCGCCCTCCCCTCCAAGGACACAGACCTGGGAGACACCTGGGGGCAGAGCATGACCAGGAGCAATAGGAAATCTCCACTTACTCTCTGCTCCTTCCCCATCCTCTGCCTTCGTGCCCTGCTCCCCTCCAGCTCCCTCCCTTCCTGCACTCATCCCAGTCTGCAGAGAGCCAGGGGGAAGGATAAGGGCTTCAGACCCCGCACCCACCCCAGCAAGCCCAGCTCCTGCCTGGCCAGCATTCCAAGCAGGTGCTGCCTTCCAGGGTGTGAGGAGCTGGGGAAAGCAGCAGATGTAGAGCTGCACCAGAGCCCTCTGAATACTTTCAGGGCAAACCAGGTCTCTCAATTTCCCTTTCAGTGCCCCAAAGAGTCCTCCACGTGCTGGCAAAGGATACRGTGGAACGCACAGTATTTCTCCCCAGGTAGCTCTTCCCCTCACCTGTGGCTGGTGCTATTGGCCACGGCTCAGCTGAAGACAAGGTCTGGGGTTAGGGCTGGGAAGGAGACACAGCCTAGAGCTCCTGTTGGTGTGGGGCCGCAAAGGGGCTGCCAAAGAGAGGGTCAGGCTGCAGAGCAGTTTTTCCCCTCTTCTGTGCCGGGGGGGGGCGGGTGTCTTGGCTAAGGCTCAGCCAAGACAAAAGTTTAGGGTTAGGGTAAGACTCAAGAGAGACAAACAGTCCCCACAGTCCTTCAAAGTCCTTTTGTCCACCCCCCAGAGCCTTGTTTTACTTGTCAGTCTAAGCCAGAATGACTGGTTTGCCTTTTGGTGCACCCAGGAGCCCCATGTGCCTTCCATGCATACAGCCCAGGTGAGGCTGGCAGATAAGAGATGATCTCTGTACCTCATTCTGTTTTCTCCCCAGTTCTTTGTGTGTAGTATTAGCCTCTTACCTTCACTGTCACCTGGAGAGCTGAGTGCAAGACACTGAATCTGTTCAAAAAGTATGGTTGATTTGTAGACATCTATCTTAGACAAAAAATAAAAGCTAATCAAGGTCCGTTTCAAACAGTAGGAAAGAAAATCTTAGATTCAGCATTTTCAAATGTTAGCTCGTATGTTTATTATGCTTCTACCATCATTATCCCCCGAAAAAGTAGGCTTATTTACAGATTTCTCAAACCACTGCCACTTTTATGGCTTACGACACGTTTCCAGTGCTTAGCCGCTACAAGAAGAAATCCTTAGCTGACGTTTCAGGCATGTAACTGGAGATGGTATTCATCTAGAGGCATACATACAAATACACAGACACACAGACCAAGACAAGCAACTTGAAATGAATACAGTGAGTTTGTTTTCTACTGGTTGAAATATATACTGGAAATGTGTTGTCACTCTCAGTCCTACTAATCAAAGCTTTTCTACCAAGAGAGAAGTATCAAAGCTTGGCTGTGTACTAGGCAAGAATATTAGTTCTAGTGCTGCCTCCTTATTAATCTGGAGAGAATACAAGCACTTTCTCCCCCCCCCCCCCGAAGTCCTTAAATAAAGCAAGCTGGATTATTTCTTACCAGAAAAATAAATCCAATGGTGCACGTTTGGCTGAGAGAGCTCAGTTCCAGGAACTCACTTGTGTTATTTTTTGGCCTTATTACTCATGTATACTAGAGGATAATACTATCACTTTTAGCTTTATGGCTGATAACCACCAATATAATTTTATGGGCTACAGAAAACTAATCTGAATATTTTCTACTAGTAGCACCCAACTTTCACTGCACCTATAACCATCTTACTAATGCCCCCTTTCCTAAAATTCCTCAAGAATTCCTTCAAAAAGAGAATGCAGAAAGAAAGTTATCTGCTTTACTTATCCATCAGCTTGGATCAGATTTGTGAAGCACAACTGATCAGAGGACCCCCCCCCACACACACACACACAAACACTCTGGAGGAACGCTGCGAAGAGATAAGCAGAGGCGCCGTGCCCTTTGGGGCTCAGAGGAGAGTGATGGAGTGATTGACTGTAGCTTTTGCCAAGGAAGCTAAAATCACCTCAGTAACAAAGGAAACCGGAGGATGCCTCTGTTCTAGACAAACTGGCTGTATCAGCTACGTGTAACAACCCCTTGTCTAACTGTCTATCCCTGTCGCTCTACGTACAATGAGATATTTATGACTCTTAACATGCTGAAATACARGCCTAGTATTATAGTAGCAGCTTTGAGAAGCGAAGACACAGAATGCAGCCTGGAGAAGTGCGGGCATGAAGTGATAGGGATGGGACATAGGCTTGGCACTGGAGACCCCATGGCTATAAACAACTCGGCCAGATGAGGAWGGGGAGTGTATATGTGGGTCAGCCCAATATGAAGTATAAAAACCAAACAAGGAACAAAGGAACTTTGAAGAGAGCAGTGGGCTTGAGCTGGTTTCAACCCACATATTCCTTCCTGGCAACTGGAGACACTTGGCATCGTGACAATGAGGATATTCTAGAGACCAGTAATGAGACTGATGTTGATGTTGTGATTAAACTGTATATTGCAACTGCTGTGCTCTGCTAAGTGTGTATTGTGATTTAAGTGCATGCTGTGACACTGTGCTAAATCAAAATCCTGTGCAACTTCAAATAACTTCAAATAAGTAAACTTTCTATTAAGCATTAAACCCTCCACATGTGGAATATTAAAAAAAAAAAAAAAGGTCAGAGAGTATTGGACTCTGACATGAAGTTAGAAGTKTGCAGCTGCACCCATCCATAATCTGACTCAAACACGCACTCTGGCTCGGAAATGCTCTCAGCCATGTTTACTCCTCAGACACAGTTAACGAAAGGAGATTGTTTTTCCTTTCTAACCAATCAGCTCCTGCTAGCCCTATTCGGTCTTAACTCATCTGGACCCAAACACCAGGACTGACCAAGAGGAGAATTCTGATAACTTCACATTTATTGGAGTCACATCCTCCAGTTCTTATCCTTTTTTTTTTTCTTGCCAGAGTCCCTCATGGTCCCTGTTCCTCAGCTTGCTCAGGATGCAAAGGCATGGCAGGCTGCAAATGGTACCATCCTCTTAACAAGCCTTGTCTTCTTATTTGTGCAGGTAGGCATCAAGCCAGAGCTCTCCTGAATTCTTCAGAGAGCTGAGAGAAAGAGCACAAGAGACCACATTATGAGGAGTTGCTTAGGGGAGTGTTGGTGGGCAAAAGGCAAACAAGAGGGTTTCTGTGTGTTGATAGGCTAGAGAAGAACAAGCCAACTCTTGTTCTTAGGAATCCAGTCTCCTACGTCCTTCTGTCCTTTTCCCAGCGCGTTAACTGTTACTTACTGCACAATGTCTGCAAAGGCGGTGAGCAACGGCTTACATTGGTACTCAATGCCATGTTTGGCACACAAGGACTTCACCAGAGGAGCCACCTTCCGGTAGTTGTGTCTTGGCATCATGGGGAATAGGCTGTGAAGAGGAGAAAGGCAAATTTTCTTCCAGTGCCCCATAAGAAATACTATCCTTCAGATGTTCCTATATTCATTATTACTTCCCAGGAATCTCACAGCCCACACTGAGTAGGGCTTTTAGCTGCTCCTGTCTCTTYTTTCCCCTTGGTGTGCTTTTAGCACAAGTACTCATAAGATTCTTCTGCTTTCCTCCTCCCTTATTTTCCACTGGTTTCACTTGCATCTCTGAAACAGCGTTCCTCCAAATTAAGTGATAACATAAACTTGGAGAATCTGCTTCCCCCCCTTTCTCCAGACGTAACCATCTCCATAGCTAATCAGCACAGGAATGGAGTCCACATCTCAGCTGCATATCTCACTCTCTGGAGTAACAGCATAAGCAGTTAGTACAGGTAGGTTTGGATGAGTATGTCAGACTATAAATGGGGATGCCTTGGTATGGACACTTTTGCTAACATTTACAGGATACCACTTTGGATAGATCCTGTTGCTGTCTGTATGGTTTCATTGACCCTGCCCGTATTCAATTTCTGCTGGTTATTCTGGTCTGCCTGTGGATCCAGTGCAAGTTTTGCCTTACATTATTATGCTCTGTAGAGATTTCACCCTTCTAAAAACTATAAACCCATTGGTACCCCAATAGTTATTTGTAGAATGCACAGCAAGAAGAGTAGGGTTAAAAAAAAAAGAGGAAAGAAAACTTTCTCTATGGGGCTGTACTCACTGATGTTCAATCTGAAAGTTCAGATGCCCAGTGAACCAGTCATTGAACAGAGACTGCTCAACATTACATGTTGCCTGGAGCTGGAGGAGGGGAAAGGAAAGCAAAATGAGTACAGATGGGTGACTGCAGCCTTTCTCATTTGTCTAAAGACCCTAGTATGTTGTGCCACTCTGTTCTGTTGTTTTTTTCTAGTCTAAACTGAGCCACCTCAAGGCAAGGATCAAAATTCTCCTTCAGTTATGTGGATCAGCAGTGGTATGCAGACTGGCATAAGAGTTGGCTCTGTGTTCCTCTGCGCCTATGTGCACAGAGCCAAAAGTATCTCCTGGGTCCTCATGGACTTGTGTCTGCAGACAGAGCAGAGATGATAGGCAGCTTCTGTGATGGTCAGGCTTTGTTGCTGGACTCCAGTGAGGAAAGAGGTGGCACCAGACTGGCATTCTACTGGCGCGAAGGAACTCAGCCAGAGGAGCACACAGACTTCYGTCTCTGGACACAGGAAAATGTCCCAGACAGAATGGTGCAACTACTAGGGAGGTGGATATATTTAGGAAGTAGAGTTGGGACCTAGCTTTGATTTTAAAATACCCACGAATGTTTCATTGCTATCCTCCTTCCCTGTTATTATAACTGGATCCTGTTATCCCATTACTCTTCACTTTCCAGGCACCAACAGGTTTTTCACCTCTAATGCAATGCAGGACTTGCTTGTCCTGCACCTGGAATTTGCACCCATATGGCTATGAAACTTARGAAGGGAAAATATCTTACCTGGGTAGACACCCAGTCCAAATTCTTATCGTAATATATATCCATTGGGATATGGTTCATCTGTGAAACCCAGACAAACCAGATGCTTTCCAGCATCCTGTGCAGTGAGACAAGAGGCCAGGATTCAAAAAACAGTTAAATAAGCCCAATGATGAGCCACTGAAATGACAGTGTGACCAGACTTACAAATGCATGGCTAACACCAGCCTCGCTAATCCAACAATTGGAAGAAAACAGCCTACTATATGGGGTAGGCTTCTTGCATACATTAATCACACTGGCATGCTGGCTATTACTACTCCCTACTACTTACCAGTTTCTTATGAAACTCATGATTATTTACAAAGTTTTGTTATGAAACTKATGCAGGATGCTATTCATCTCGTTTTGTCTGTACCAAAGACCAAACTGATTAGAATTAGTAAAATATATGACCTAAATGGAGTGTATATGTGCATTTAAGACTGCTGGCTAAAACACTTGCAAGCCCAGGCTAAGCTATTTCTGTTAAATGTTCTCTTTCTCTAATCAGTAGCAGATCCACTATCCAAAGCACTGAACAGTATGTAAATTAAGTATTCTCCAATTTGGTCAGCACCCAGCAAAACCTCTCCACTGCTGCAGCCAGTGAGCTGACATCAAACTTGGACTAGTGATTAAGCAGAGGAGTTTTAGTCTAACTTTAGGAAATTATACCATTCAACAGAAAGTGAGATGGTCTAAGAGAAGGTGGAAGAATAAACAAAAGGCAAAGAAAGGCATGCGAACACAGATGAAAAGAATATACAGAGGAAGGCTGAAGGACCGTCTAAAGAGATATTACCTGRATATAAAATAATATGCTAGGAGACTCTTTATTCCGAATAATGATCCATAAGTAAAAAAGAATCTGATATAGAAGGTCAGCATCCAGGCGAGGTCCTACCAAAACCAGAGACAAGAAGAAGAAATAATAAATAAATAAAAAAATTAGAAATTACATTMACTTAAATATTTTCCTGAGCCTCATGTTACAAGAATGAGAAAATTTTCTACCTTCAGCTTCTGTAGGTTTTTGCTAAACTGAATAATCTAGATAAACTCAAGTTATCACAACCTAATAAGGCTGCCTTTTCATGACTTGCTATAATACAGGYCAATTGGAGCATTTACGTCTAGTAAGTGGATTAATTTATTAGCAGATTACTATGCATTCAGAAACATGAGTTGAAGACTTATATCAAATTGTTGTCCYGGACTCCACAGTGAATAGAGTGCTAGAGCAACAGACAACTGTATATCTCATTTTGCCTGTGGCTGAAAGTTGCTCCRTCTTCCTGCATTCATAACGCACTCAAAAGAAGGAAGAAAGAAACATTAATTCTGGCCACCCAGCATAGGGAGCTATGCAGTTCAGTGTAAAACGTATGCATACTGCCCACAGATCAAGGACAATAGTTCCCATAAATCCACATCCTTCTGTTCCTGACCACTACAGACCTTTCAAGTTTGCTTCCCAAACCAATGAAGGAGATGGTGCATTTGCTGGTTCCACAAACATGGCAAAGCAGCGCAAGTCAAATAGCCTGATGCTCATTTTTGTGCCTTTAGCAACAAGCTGGGGAACACAGCAATGGGTTTAGCAGAAAGCATGCAGAGCCACTGGAAGTATTTCAGCAAACTGACTGTAATATCAGACATAACTGAAAAGCATGCAATATCACACAGCAGGACTGGGTTCTGGACAGAAGCAAACTCTGTGTTCAGGAGAAAGGTTGAAGGCCCACATCTAACYGCTCCTGGTTGCACAAGTAGCAATACTTACCACCCAGTACCTTTTTGTGTATGCAATATAAAATGTGTGCCACTGGAAGAAGGTGGGAAACAGGARCGGAGGAAGAGCTGTAAGGGAGAATCCATTATCACTGTTAATGTCATGGACTGAATAACATATACTAAACCGGAAGCAAAGGATCCCTGAACAGTTGCTCAATATGGAGAATGTTCTGAGAAGTTTTAGGGCTGTGGCCTTAWACAGAAGTTTCTGGAAGATACCAGTATGCATCAAAACAGAGAAAAAGTAAGTGACCTGGGAGCCTATTGGTCTCAGAAGTAAAACGAAGGTAACACAAGAAGTTCTCCAAAGCTAGACTGAGGACAGTTCCTGCTCTTCAGCATGACAGTCTTGCGAATGCTACAGCTAACATTACCTGTGACCACAGGTAATATTGCCTTCTGTTTCCTCATGGAGAACTATGGCCAAGGCTTCTCTTCGATAAGAGTGAAATGAAAAAGGGGCAGGGAAAATCCTGAAAAGTAAGGAGAGCAAGCCCCCAGAAACTTAAAAATCCTTCTGAGCATCACAGTGACCACTTTGCAACAAAGCAACCAGATTGATACTGGTTAGGATGCTATATTAGTTTCTCTAAATATTTCTAGACCTGTTCACTAACCTACTAGTGCTTCTGAGATTTAATTTTAGGCTTCTAATTGAGGCAGAGCCGTGGAGGGTTATTTTGACAGAAGTGGCTTCCACAGACCCAGAGCTTATTTGGCACTCCATTCAGTTGCTCAGAGCAGCAACAACAACATGAGTACATCTGAAATCCCTTGCTTACCAGGTGAGGCTTTATTTTGGGTTGCAAGAACTAAAACTCAAGCTTCTGCATGGACATCTCCGCCGTAAAAAAACCCCAAAAACAAAAAAACACTATTCTTTATAATGGAATACTGCTGAAACATGTGYGACACAGTAACCTAGGGCCGTTATGTGGGATGTGGGAGATCTGGGATAGGATCATCTTCCCTAACTGGGCATCTTAGAGCTAGTTCTCCTAGCCACTTGAGAGAATAGCCATCCTGAGAGGTCAAGTGAAAAACAGGTTAAATGAATCACCTGTTGAAGTGGCCATTTTTGCTGGCTTTTAGGTTCAAATTCATACTGTCCTCTTTTCTGGCAAATGACCTAAGCAGCAGACTTTAGAGTATTCTGGACAGAGGCACAGAGGCAAGGTCTCTTCACCCCTGTGCTGAAACTGTGCTACTCTGCAAAAGCAGTAAAGCTTCACTAGGTCAGGGAGAAGGGGGCACAAGTGAGAATCTAGTGATCAGGGCACAGAGGGTGGAAAGGTGCAAGCTCTGAATTTTTCCTCTCTGCTCTGTTTATGCATTTTATTAGCTGTACATTATACAGCAGAGATAAACGGTCCCTGGAACACTAATCTCACTCTCCCAAGTAACTTCCCTAATTACTGAGTTAAGAGTCTTCCTCCTTTTCTCTGGCCAAATAGGTCTCAATTTATTTTTGCAAAGCAGTACAGCTTCAACATGAACTAGGATAAGTGTACTCCACCACTTTTTCCACTCTGGAATAAACTTAAGCCAATTGGTTAGTAATACATTGGTTTGGTTTGAGTACTTGAGGTTAAGAAGGGCACAGAAACCCAATCTMACATAGGATCATAGGATAATTCAGGTTGGAAGGGATCTCTGAAAGTCTCTATTCCAACCTCCTGCTCAGAGCAGTGTCAACTACGAGGTTAGACATAGTTACTCAGGGCTTTATCCAGTCAGGTTTTGAAAATCCCCCCAAATTAGATTCAGACTGGTGATTATATTCTTCAACACTGTGCCTGATAAGATCTACAAGCCCCATTGGTTCTCATGGTATTACAAGGGACTGGAGATACTCACTGATGAAGAAGTATTTGTGCTGATGATTGTAGGGCATGTATTTTTTCTTTTTGATCCCAAGCTGTGAAAAGAAAGAACAATAAAATGCTGAGTGGGGACTAAGCAACCTACTCAGGTAACTTTCTGTTTTCCATTCTTGCCTCCCAAGAAGCACTCTTTGTGCATAGTTCCTACAACCCTCATTACTACTGTCTCCCTCTTCCGTACCTGTTCTATTAGTTTACATACACAATATGCCTTAGGAAAGGAAAAAGAAAGGAAATCCTCAATCCAGTGAACTGCTTTAACGTCTTTCAACTTTGTAAAGTCCTTCAGATCTGAAAACTTAAGCAAACCAGAAACTTTTCTCCAGTAGGGGAAAATAAGTGAAATAAGTAAGTAATTGCTACAAAGCAGTTCTAGATATACTCATGACAAAACAAAACTGATGATACAAAACTGGGAGGAGTGGCTGATACACCAGAGGGCTGTGCTGCCATTCAGAGAGACCTGGAGAGGCTGGAGAGCTGGGCGGAGAGGAACCTCCTGAAGTTCAACAAAGGCAAGTGCAGGGTCCTGCACCTAGGGAGGAATAATCCCATGCACCCGGACAGGGTGGGGGTTGACCTGCTGGAAAGCAGCTCTGCTGAGAAGGACCTGGGAGTGCTGGGGGACACCAASTTAASCATGAGSCAGCAATGTGCCCTTGTGGCCAAGAAGACCAATGGTATCCTGGGSTGCATCAGGAAGAGTGTTGCCAGCAGGTCGAGGGAGGTGATTCTCCCCCTCTRCTCAGCCCTGGKGAGGCCACATCTGGAGTACTGCGTCCAGTTCTGGGCTCCCCAGTACAAGAGGGATGTGGCACTACTGGAGCAAGTCCAGCRAAGGGCTACAAAGATGATTAGGGGACTGGARCATCTCTCYTATGAGGAAAGRCTGAGASAGCTGGGCCTGTTTAGCCTGGAGAAGAGAAGGCTGAGGGGGGATCTTATCAACATRTACAACTATCTGAAGGGAGGGTGTCGAGAGGATGGGACCAGACTCTTTTCAGTGGTGCCCAGTGACAGGACGCGAGGCAATGGGCACAAACTGAAACACAGACAGTTCCATCTGAACATGAGGAAAAAATCTTTTATTGTTAGGGTGACAGAGCACTGGAAGAGGTTGCCCAGAGAGGTTGTGGAGTCTCCTTCTCTGGAGATATTCAAAACACGCCTGGACAGGATCCAGTGCAACGTGCTGTAGGTGACCCTGCTTGAGCAGGGGGGGTTGGACTAGATGATCTCCAGAGGTCCCTTCCAACCTTAACCATTCTGTGTTTCTGTGAAAAAAGAGGTAACATAGCCCATACAAAAAAGCTACATTGGTATATTTAAAGTGGGTAGGAAGCAAACTACCGTCACAGATACCACCATTATCTGCACTGGAAGGGAATAATGGAGCAAAAATTATACCAGAAGATTTCATCTGTTAAAAGATGGTGTGATCTGTAAGTATACAAGGGTTGTGATAAAAATAATTTCGGGGGTGGGTAGAGGTGAATTTTAATTGTTGAATTTCCTTGTTTTTGTGTTCTTATTACATTCATAATTCATTTGGTGCAATCTTAGACATTTCAAGGTTCAGTTATATTAGCGGTCAAATATAGTCATATGTACTTTCTCTGTTTTCTTTTCCTACTTTCTTCTCTGATTCTGTATATTTATGCTGACAGCTTCATGCTGGCAAAAGACTTATGAGGAGAAAAACATTTCACCCCTAACTGTTATATCTATGCTGACAGAGCCTCAAGAACTCATGAAGTTGTGCAGCAGAAGGGGTACAGCGTTGTCTTAGGTTGTCACTCCTGGTGGTGGTCTAGTTGTACAAGTCGAGAATGTCCTACACTGTTGCATGACCTCTGCCCATGAAAGGGACCTGCCAATAYGCAGTTCTATGTGAACAGCCCTTGGTTCCTCAGCCCTGCTGTTACTGGCTGCCTTTCGCAACAAGGCTTCTGCCTTCTCCTAGAAAGCACAAACATGCAGAAACAGCCTGTACCTCTGAGCCTCAGACATTAGTATCAAGCAATAATGTTTACAGGTTATCTAAGACTTATTAATTACTGCATTGTTATAAAAACCAACAGGTCATTAGGTTGCTATAATCATTAATAGTCTTTTTCCTGGTGGGGTTTCCACACACAAATCACATCTAATTTGTTTACAACTACTTGTCAACTGTTTAAGCAATTTTTAAAGGAACTTCATGTAAACTGTGATCTGCTCATGAAGACTGAAGAAAGTGGACACAGAAATGAAAGTAATTTTTTTCAGAAAACTTAGTTTTAAATCTTTATGTTGTAATGTGCTTTTTGTTGACTAGGGTGTTCTTCGCAGTTCCTAGCACGTGGGCACAAACACACACAAACACACACACACACTGACCTCCACAGAGAGTTTTTTCCCCAAAGTAAACAAGAAAGGGTGCATATCAATGTCAGGATCTTTCTGGAAGCAGTTGGGCTTGGCATGATGCTGGGAGTGCAGAAGAGTCCACCATTTGGCTGATGCCCCCTGTTAAAGTGGAAAAGCAAAGTATGAAAAGCACAATGATCTCAAAGCCAGTTTCTCTCAGGTTCCCTTGCTTTGCCCAATGCTGAACACACTCTCCTCCACGGTGTCCTTAGAATGTGCAGTTTTGCAGTAAGGACATCAAATCTAACAGGCATTTCCAGAGTCAGGTACTTACAATCAAGTGGCACATCACAAATTTATGCAGCAAGTGGTTCCACTTGGTCATCCTGAAGACTGAAAGATGTCCTAAATCATGCTGTAACCAAGAAGCCTGGACCTGGAAGAAGAAAAAAGAAACCACTGAGAGCAGGAAAAAGAGGAATCAAGAGCAGGACAGTGCCATACCCATCCTTTGCTGTGAGATATCAAGATTTATTTCTCTGATACTTCTCCAATATCACAATCAGATAGGAGCTATGAAATCCTGACATTCTTGAGGGTTGCCCTAAAATATTTCTTGCCAGAGGAGTCACAGATTAGGCATATTGAGAACTCCCCACAGGCAGAATTTCTTATTTGCACTTTCTGTAAACATGTACCATTCAAACTGTGTCTTCTAACAATCAAAGAAGAGAAATATCTCAGGTGARGAAATGGAGGACTATGAAACTGCAAAAGTATCAGTTGTATGACAGTTGATGCAATTCTGCATATATGCTGTGGGCTGGGTAGCTTACCTGGGAAATGGTCAGTGCTACCAGAGAGACAATAAAGGGTATTAATGATGTCCCGAAGTAGAAGAGAATGAGCCAAGCAGCAGCATCCAGCAGGAGGATGTGAGCGAGGTGCAGGAAGAAGAAGAGTTGATTTGGCTTCAGAAGTCCCATCTTCTCAACAGTGGCACGCAATTCACGGAAGTCTTCCACCAGCATTTTCTGTGGAAGCACCAGTGTTAGAACATTCCTTGCTCCTAGAGCGTGGCACTGCAGTCTCAAGTCCCTTTTCAGCATGCTGCAATCGCAGCAGGCAACTAGACAAAGGAGAAGCTGGGGCAGGCTAGGAAGAGCGGGACAGAGGAAAGCAAGGGAGGTCCATACAGCCCAAGAAATGTTTGCACACCAAGACCACTCCTATCCCATCTGTGTCTCTCTCATGAGGTTTTCTTCAATGTACCAGATAGATGACTCCCGCAATGCCATCAACAGTGCTTCTGTGGATGATTAAGGAACTGGACTTTGAGACTGTTACAGAAGGCTGTCCAAAAGGGCAGTGCCAATACAGCCTGTGAAACTAGGCTTATTGCATGGCTAGTATACTCTGCATCCTCTCCCTACAGATAGCTACAACAGAAGGCAGTAGGATTTGAAAACTTACTATCAGATGGAGACAATTTCTGAATATTTGGTTAGCTCTTTTTCAAAGCAGGGGAAAGAAGAAAAGGTGATAGCTGTGATATTCATGAGAGCAAAGCAAGGCTCTGTTATTCAGGTAGGGTTGCTGTGATAAGGAAAATCCATCTTCAGGACTCTCATTCTAAACCATGTAACATGGATTTAGACTAATATTCATTTATTATTTCTATGCGGTAGCACAAAAAATAGTGGAAAAAAATGGATCCCACTGTTCTAGGAGCTATGCTGATACAGAAGAACAAGGTCTAATGTCAGAATATTCCCCTTTAATCTACCTTTGGTTTGACTGATGGAGATAGACTTACATTTTTAGTGGGTTCAACACTGGGTTCATCTGGTGCCAGCTCCCCAATCTGCAGTGACTTCAAGTACTTGCTCACCAGCAGCTTGTTAACATGGAATGCTACAAAGGCATCCTGCAAATGCACAAGAGTAAAGGAAGAGATGAGAAAAACCAACACTATGTTACTAACCTCCATCCGCCGTACACACTTAACACTAGGGAGGAGCCACAGCGGCAGAGATAGCTGGCTTACCTTTCCATCTCCTCAAGCTTTTGTTGACCTTTTTATTCTTGCCTTTGTCCTCCCTCCTCCTTACGTGAGACCTTATTTCAGCTGACAAACAGGAGAGGTCTGACTTCCAGTACTGCAGTTATTATGAGTATATAGGTATATAATACAGAAGTGAATGAATGCCTAAAATGCAGCTTAATTTCCTTGCCTTTCTTCTTCCCTTTCCCACCCAATTTTAGTGATTTTCCCATCTCCTTTGACTTTTTGGTGCTCAAAAGACTTTTCTTGTCAGCAGATCAGAATCTTGTTTGTTGTGCAATTTGTCAAAAGAGAAGGTTGCCTTTTAAATCTGACTGCTCAAAAGAAATATGCAGTTCTTGTTATTCATAGATCAGGAGGAATTTTAACCTTTCAGAAATACATCCTTTCCAGAGGCTGCATTCACACATTTCCCAAAGTAGTCATGCAAGAGCATCAAGACTTTTGTTATATTCAGGCTACGTACATAAAGAAGGGAAACCACACTGCAAGAAGTGATACAAGTTCTGAAGGAGGAGGAGGAGGAGGAGGAGGATAGGTGACAGCATTGAGAAGCCTGCCCTAGGAGAGGAAGCAGAACAATATCCCTATCTCTGGGTAGAGAACTCCACACGGGAAGGATTTCATCAAGGACCACGTGATACAGGGAAACCTTTTGTTTTCTCTCATCCTTGGAGATATGCAAAAGGAAATGAATGCAAGGATCCAGTTCATATTCACAGGTCTGGTTAGGTGCCACTGATCTACCACAAAGAGCACTAAACAGGGATGGTGCGATAGCCTCCAGGCAGGGTTGGGGACAAAAAGGGCAGGATACAGAAAGGCAGCGGAAGAGGGAACTGCCCTGAGAGYGTGTGGAGGGGGCAGCTGGAGCCCTGATGGAAACAAGACGACACACTTGGATATACCACAGATGAGACTCCAGGGTCTTGGGTATGTTCTCACTGCAGCTCCGTGTAGATGTGACCAAGTTTGCTCTAAGAAAGTTAGTTCAGATATTGCACATAATCGGGCTACACAGGAGAGCACAGAAATACACACACAGTAGTTTTTCCTGCTTCTGCTATAGGTCGACTAGTGCCAGCATCTAAGATGATTGAAATCCGATGGCTTTCTCCATGCTGTATTACACCACCCTGCATTGTAGACATTCCTGTRGCAAATACTCCACCTTTTATCTCTCTCTTGAAAGGTTTTTTTGAGGCCAAGACGCAYAGCTTGCAAGTAAGCAGAGTTCAAGCAGGACAAGATACTCCAGTATCACATGTATTAATTAGCCTTGGAATAAAAACACATTCCGAGTATTGTGCCTGCTCAGATATGATGGCACTGTTGTTATCTGAGAGTGCTGAGTTGATGAAGCTTTACCTGCTCTTCAGTATCTCTGGAGCAAAGTAAAAACTCTTCCTATTAATTTCACTTACARCCCTTGAGTTGCATTTTCATGATGCATGCTTAAAAAAAGAAAGGTAGGAAAATAACCAGGCATTTTTCCACTGGGGTTCATGGTCTATTTAATGTGCACAAGTGTGAAGATATTTGAGCTGGTGTTGCATGAAACTGGCAAGGCTTAATGAACTGGTCATGGCATCAACCTGTAAGAACCATCTCAGATCTCAGAAATAAAATATCTGTATTTTCCAAGTTTATCCATTGTCTGGGGTATTCCAGTATCCTCAGATGAAAGAAATCTGACTGTACTAAATAGAGCAAATGAATGATGGAAAATATGGAAAACAAAACATAGCATTTGAAATTTGAATTTAGTGGACTGAAAATTATTTTTACTTCCATAACCATCAAACATCCCCTATAAAAGGAAGTTCAGGGAACTATTTGCCTTGGGTTGTTTTTCAAAATACAGAGCAAGGAAGCAAATGACACTTTTCACAAACTGATTTCTTTGTACTGAGGCTGATTTACCACTATTTTCACACTTTCCACGTGTATCAGAAGTCAAGAACTCCAGAAAATTTGCCGAATGGCATGGTGTGTCCCCACAGCTTGGCATTTAAAACAGCAGTCAAATAGGAAAGGTGACGAATGGAAGTTTTCTCACCCATGGAGTAACATGCCAGCAGTTGGACACTTGCTATCGACCTGATTCTTTCAAACAATTCTGCTCACCCCAAGGGCCAGAAAACTGCTTGTGAAAGCAGGCTGTCTTTGCTTTCCCTATGTTATATCGCATGGCACTTAATGAGCGATACCTTTCTTAAAGGTATGCTTCTGGAAGCAACTGCTGTAGCTGCCAAAGGGCCGTTTCTGTACCTGTGGCAGGAACCCCACGTTACCGTCGCTGCAGGCACTCACCGAAGTCATTACAGTACCTGCAAGAGCGATACTGGGATACAGAGAATCCCGAACACTTTAGCGGGATCAACAGTTACAGCACGGTTGCCCCTCTGTGGGCTCGAAGGGGCGAAGCCTCTTCGCTGGGCAGGCTCCATAGCTGGAAAGCTTACGCGCGCCTCCGCGTCCCTTCGCAGCGGACAGCGAGGCCGGGCCACGAGCTCCCGCTGCGCCCCGTGCGGGGCGGGAAGGGGGAGCCAACCCTCAGGCAGCGGCACCGCCCGCCCTCCCCGCCGCCCCTCACCGTGGCGTCCTGCCCGGCGTGGCTGCCCAGGAGCCGGGCGCCGCCCGGGTGCCGCCGGTAGAAGTGGCTGATGTCGTACACCTTCCTGTCGATCACCAGCCAGCGCTCCTGCGGCGGCGGCCCCCGGCCCGTGCGCAGCCCGACCTCCGCCCAGGTGAAG
>NW_020451201.1:78066-154984 GCF_003343035.1 Apteryx rowi
CAGCCCCGCGCCGACCGCGCCCGCTCCCGCTCCCAGCCTCCCCCCCGCCGCGGAGCCCGGGCAGGCGGAGCGGAGCCGGCAACCGCAGCTAGCAAACGTCGGGCCGCTTCATTTCTTCCCCGTGAGCTCGTTCTGCTCCTGCGCATTGCTTAGGGAAACTTAGCCTAAAATACATTTGTTAAGCAGAAAGTTAACACTTCTCGGCAGCTCAGTTTGGATGCTATGGCCAGCGAACCCCTTTTTAAAAAGCACAACTTATGCCTGACAGGAAAACCATGCCGATGCCGTAAAAATTCAGTATTGGGTATGGAACCCGATGCAAGCCCGTATTTTTGTATTTCCAGTTTTCCAGCACTCCACTCTGCTGCTACAGTGCAAAGGCTCTTCTCGGATATCTAGGCTGAGCCTGGGATGGCACACACAAAATGTTATAGAAATCCACTGTACTGATGCTGGGATGTCAAAGTGCTTTTGTTCTCCTGCCCCCTTTTTCTTGCTTGTAAAATTGCTAAGTAAACTATTAATTTGGAAAAAAAAATAGAACTATTAACTCCTGGAAATTAATATTAATTACAAAATAGCACTTGGTTCAGCTATTTCCTAGCTTTCTACAGCAGTCATAACAGTCACATGACTTTCTCTTTTAGCTTGAAGACACACCGTAAAGTCTTGAAAATAACATAAAACCACACCTGATTCAATGATTTCTTCATTCCATATAACAATCCATGTTAAAGCCCACATCAGCATCAGTCTGGATGGAGGAGAACATGACTAGGATAGAGTTTTCTAAAGCACGTGATCAAACCTTAAATTGATTTGTCTGAGTTGCTATCTTTCAACAGATGGTAATATTCCATTTGAATTATTTCCTGTACGTTTGTAACATCTCTCACATCTCTACTTTTCATTGTTTTCCCCAGTGTTCATTTGCTTTTGAGTCTGCTTGGGCTAGTAAAGCGCTCTCTTGACAGTAATTCTGCAGTCTGTATTTCCATTTAGAAATGCTGATCCAAAGAACCATGAGAAACCCCATATAGCCAGCATAGTTTAAATAGGTGTTTATGACTTTTCTTCTTTATAAGAAGGTGTGAAAAGAAACAAAAGTCCATTATTCAACCCAGTTTGGAATGACGGCCAATGAAATAAGCTGCTTTAAAAATAGGCTTAATACGTGTTATCATTGACCTGTTTCTTTGCTTCTCCCCTTTCACAAAAGGGAGTCAAAAAGCTTGATTTCCTTCTTGTTCCTGTGCTTTGTCATCCCACAGGCTCACTCTCAGTACTTTTTACAGACCTTATTTTTGTTACATTTGAGATAAGCCATCTCTGATGCATCAGTACACACCTTTGGGAGCACAGCAGAACTTGTTCCTTTTAGTTTCCCTCCTACACCGAATCCTCAATACTGAATATTTACCAGAGAAGGAAGTAGAACTCAGCCCAACTTGTCCTATGTTCATACCTCCTTAGCTGCTTTTTCTGACTCCAAAATTCCCAGCAAAGTTAAATAGCTTCAACAACACAACTGATGTTTGGGAAGTTAATGTAGAAGTATTAAGCAGCCCTGAGAACCTGGATATTTCAGGAGATAGGTAACAGCTTAGCCGGAGCTTTAGATTTTGAAAAGTGTCCTTAAGCACCCAGAATGGCAACCAGGCACTTAAGTCCTTTCATGGATGTATGTCAAACTCTTGGATAACTGAATCTTTAACTACTCAAGAATGAGCCACACACAGCCCAGTCAGAGAAGGAACTGCCTGTTGCATGGTTTGTGCAGCATTCATGGCAGAGGCTCCAAACTGTAGACATTACTCTGATAGAAATGCTGATAATAATTACTATTGTATCAGCCAACTGATGTTTGCAATGGAATGATACTTTTGATAACAATTCATTAATCCGAACCATAGCTATCATCTATTACATGAAGTTGCCAACTACTCATTTTTTTTACTGGAACTCCCCTCCATTAAGTTGAATTCATGCATTTCCAGTATTGCAGGTCTCTGTTTTCACATTTTGCAATCTCTCCTTTCATAATAAAAGATCTCATCAACTGAAAACATAAGCCTCAAATTATGACTTGAGAATACATCTACCTGATATCCACTTGTTCCCTTGCATATCCCACATTTTTGTGCTCTGTAATCCATCCTTCCCTTCCTTGCASTGGAGTGATGCGAACTGAACCTGTGCCATGGTGCTTTCTTTCATCAAGCTTAAAAGAAAAGGTAGATTTTGGGTAGGGTTAAATGGACCTTGCATGCAGGTTAAAATCAGAACACTGATTTTCCAAACTGTGCTGTAGCACCTCATAAGTGCTTAATGTATTTGCTGACTCTGAGGCAGAATGGTAGTTCCCTTTCTGCAAGCCATGGACCATGTGGCAGGTTCYTGAACACCAGAGAAACACTAACAAGACAAATGACACCAAAGAGATTTCTGGGGAGGTGAMGTATATTCATGTTTGGACAGGAACTTTCTCTGCACTGATAGCAGGATCATCAATAAATTTCAGGAGCCCATTTATGTTCTCAGGAGCACTATCTACCCTCTTCTGYCATGACTTAGGAAACCGGACAGGGTGGGATCACATTCAATTGCAAATGCCGTGTGCGTTTGGAAGACAGAATGGAAGACGGTGTTCGCTTCAAAAARTTTTAGATGCCTGCACAAATGCCGAAAAGCTGGAGTTTAATGCTTCCAAATGAAGTGCAACCTGGGTATTGATGGACTCCATAACCAGTTCCCACAGTTGGAAAATGCACTAATAAGTAATCCAACAAGATTAGGGATGAGTAGTGCTCTTATCCTGCCACACTTTAGACCAAATGTGTCCCTATCTGCTAATACACGATTTTGCGGCCTAGGCTTATTCTTTCACTTTGGTAGATGAGGCAACAGCCAATATATACGTGCAACATTCTGCCCCGATAAATATTTTGAATTGTGGTGAATGGCAAGGAAGAAGACAGAGTATCGATTTGCTTGAAAACCAACACATCAGATTCACTGTGGCTTTCTATATTTGCTATTTTGAACTATCAGAAAATCAATTCAACGTAGGCTGCATCCTCTGTTATTATAACTGAGTAAAATCTTTTTAATGCATTCCTCTTCCATTGCAGTTGTGTGGGCAGCGTTAACAGTTTCAGTAACAGAAAACATTAATAATTTCAACAACACAAGTTGTTGAAAGGATATCATCAGAGCTGCCAGCYGCAAAACAGACCCCAAAATCTCCATAAACAGGAATCTCTGAAAACACCACAATGATATGCAAACTGAAGAAAACAAAAGAAAAAAGGAGTGCTAATTAAACTGAGTTAACCAGAACAAAATATAAACAAACTCAATAAAATACTATTTATAAAACTGCAATATGTAAGAAGGCAATGCAAGTGGCATCCATGACACATGACTTGCTGTCTGCAACTCCTGTTTCATGTTTTTCTTTTCTGATTCTTCTTGCTCATGTGATGCAACATGGTACAGGAGTGAGAAGCAGGACAATGATCAGTGCTACTTTTTGGAGTTTATAGCAGCAAGCAGGAAAGATTGCCATGGTAGGGACTAGAAAAGTCCTACCATTTTACTGAGGATTTATAATGTGGGACTGTTCAGCCATGCTGGTGCTATGGACAAGACTCTGTCCTTCACATGGGCCTGAGAGAAATTGGGATCTCCTGATGCTCATACTGCTTCAGTTTCATGGTTCTTTTCTATGGTTGCCTGTGCCCAAAATACATGCTTTGGTCTCACTATGTCTTTTTTCTCTTCTGCTGACCTCACGTTACAGTGTTATGAGCCCACATTCAGCATCTACCAGCAAGGAGGATACCAAGATGTTGTCCATAGACCATACTGAGACAAGACGGCTTGGTCACCAGTTCTGCCAGTCTCTAAAAATGGCAATTTCATTAGTCATGCTTTCATTTACACTTGACAATTTTTATCATATTGGATGCATCGTTCCCTACTCATTTTTGAAGTGCAGCCTGAGGAAATCAAATAGATGTTCTTTTGTTCAGTGGCCCAGTAAAAACAGTATTGCCATTGCTGGTATGAGGTCACAGGCCCTATACTGACTTTGCATCGTGCTAACTTTAAACCATCCCAGCCTCTGCTGCAGCATGTTCACCACCTTGCAGGGAACATTCAGGGAGAGGGTGAGGCTGCTCATTTTGAGGAGTGGTGGCAGTTGGTGGGACAGTTGTTGTCAAACTGACAAGATCAGCCAGGACCAGCTTGCCCACTTTCAGCAGGGTGGGGAAGCCTGCCAAGTTCATTCCACCTGCACCAGCAGCACCACATGACTCTGGCTGGAGCTGGCATTGAGCTGCGTGGAGCTCATGCTTTGGTTCCTGTTGGCCAGCAGGAAGCACTGCTCAAAGCCCACAAAACTGCTCRGTGCCCACTGTGTCAGCCACTGCACTAGCATGTTCCAGGACTGGTCCTCCCGGATCTGCCTGGCCAGCACCACCATGTCCCAAATCTTCTCCTGGCAGAGCTCCAGGTAGGACATGGAAACCAGGTTGCTCCACTCCTGGYTCTCGGAGCCAGCATCAGTGTCCTGTGTTGTCTCCAGCATATCCAACAAAGCCTGCAGAGTTGYATCTGGCTACTGTGGGCTGCCCATAAAGGTGTGTGTCTTACTGGAACAACTGGGCCTGTAGACTAAGACACGAACCTTCTGCCCTTCCAAGGGACCTTGTCCACAGACAGCATCAAACTGGTGGTTGGTGGCCTGGTTCCAGGGAGTAGAAGTCAAAGTGGCAGACTCAAGGCTCTTCCCAGGAATATCTTTGGGGGACTTCTAATGGGTAATAGCCAGGAATTTGTGTACAAGTGAAATGGAGAGTGACTAATGGGGGGAGGAAGAAAGAAGGGGGGATGAAAGGTTGTAGCATCTTTTACTGGACAAGACTCTGTGTCCAGGTTTCAGGCTAGATAGTGCATAAGAACATAAATTATGTGGATATCTTCAAATGGGAAGGAGACAGTATCTCAGGCCTTACAAGCATATAAATGAGCAGAAAATTTTTTCTGTTATTAAGTGATTCAGCAAGATCTGCGTTATCAGCTAAGCTGCTTAAGTATCTAGGACTCCTGCAGCATAACAAATCTGCAACCATTATCTTCCAGGTGTTTCTAAGTCTTAGGAGAATACCAATAAACTTCRTAAATAACTGGTACATGACTGATACTCTGATGCTGGCTATATTCCTTTCAGATGTTCCCCATTATCTGGGTGTGCTCCACTAGTTAGCTAGCACTGTGTTGAGAGGTCCTCCTGATAATGACACAGCAAAGGCAGTTTCTGTTAGTGCTGCTCTTCAGAAGCTTCTGAAAAATTAAATAATGTAACCCAGTGGAGGTCAGCAAAGAGACAAAGAATGTGCGAAAGAACTAAAAGTTCAGAAGGAAAAAATACGGTATGAATGGATGGGTAACATTGGCAGTATTGTACCCTTGCATTTTCATATGTTGCAAAATACGCTTTCATAATAACAGATCTTATCTACTGCCCTCCTCCAAAAGCATCAGTTATGACTCAAGAATTGCAGCACAGATTTGCTGAATAGAAAAAATGATATAATCTCTTTTCTGTCATAGCATGCTGCACCCTTTTGGCTAGTAGAACTGATTATGCCCTATTCTGGTGATARCTGCACCCACAGTCACAGGGAGCATGCCTCAACCCCTTGAATAAATTATGGAAATATATGGAAGCTTTCTCCCACTAACTTTTCTTCTCTTTTAACTTCTTAAACTCCTTAAAAAAAATACCCTACATTACTCCCATTTGCTCCATTCCAGATTGCTTTTCAAAACACCAGATCACCAGTTACCACATTTTTGTCATACTTCTACCTAAATCAGACCAAAATTTCCTAATAAAACCCTGACACAACTACAGTGCTGAAGAGGCACTAAATATGCAGCCCTACATGTCTGAACATGGCAGATGAGAACCTCAAGGTGGAAGAGAGGCTTCCCAGAGCCATGGAAACTCAAAACACATTTACAGCCCATCTGAGCCAAACTATGAATACTGTGTCACAAGAACAGGGTGATGACTAGCTTACCTTACTGGGTAAGGGAAGAGAGGGACTTAAACTCTTATTTATATTCTTTGTGGGATGGTGGTTTGTGGGAACTATTACTGTATGTTGCAACCAGGGAAGAACAGCTCTCTAGATACTCAGACAGTCTGATGTATTTTTTCGAAATTTCTCTCCAAGTCAGGTTACACTGTGAAGGAAATGGGCATTCATCTAACACTCTGGTGCCTGGGTGTACAGTAACATGGAATAACTTCTAATACTGTTAATAGGACAAAAAGGAAAAGATAATCTGAAAAAGATGCTTAAAGATCCTGCATAATAAACCATAGCATAGTAAAACAGATTTTGTAACATCAACGGGGCTGTGATTTCTCTCACCAGCCTTGTTCCTTGCACCTCCAAGTTTGCAAAGCATAACAGCAATCCCCTTGCTACTACAACAGGGCACAGAAAGGGAAGACACAGCAAAGAATCACACACCATCTCTACTCAAACCTGCGCAGGAAATAAAATTAAGTGCACGATYACTTACTGCCACAGGAAGCATTCCTCTTTTATTAAACAACATCCAGAAATTTCAGCAACTGAAAACTTTATCACTCTAGATGAACTTTGCCTTATGTTATCTTGTTCCTTTTCCAGTGTAGCTGTTCTGCAAACTTGGACACCTGAAAACCTGAAAATAGTTAAAATACGTCAAACTCAGTCACTTGAAAAATTAAAAATGTAGGCTTAAGGTTATGCCCAGATCACCTTATCTTTACACCCTTTGAATGATGTCCTAATCTACCAATCCGTCTCTTTCTCTCCCCCTCTCCTGACTCTTACTTCACTCTTACAGCAGATAGATTTAGTCTATGTTTTCCCTCCCAGGCCAAATATTTATGTCTAGATTCATTTTACCTAAGTGTCCAACTGAAGGGCCTAAGTTAAGGGGAGGGGTGCTTTAAACTCTCTGTGGCCAAYGCAACAAGACATACACTCTCAGTGGGTGATTCAATTTTAGCTGGGCCACGGTTTTGATAGAGAATATTGAACTGAAGCTGTTTAGAATTAATTGCTTAGCATAACTTGCTTAGCATTAGTAGCTAAATTTGCTGAAGCCTTAGGCCTCAGGCTGKGAACTTGCTGKGAACTTTTACTTAGATAAGTAAAAGGGGGCCCCAGAGCCGGTTCAAGCTAGAGAGATAAAGAAGTTACACGGACAGCAGGAGTAGCCAACCTTGAAGATAAGAAGCAGCCTGCCTAGAGACAATGAAGGGGCCCAGTGAAGAAGGGGAAGAACCCAGACCTAACTATTACTATTGGTCCAAACTATCGCTWRAGGGGTGGGGAATTTAGATTGTAAGGGTATAATTGCCCAGGGATTTCTTTGTTTGGGGTCCCTCTTCGGAGGCACCCAGCTCGAGCTGTAATTACCGCACGTGTATCATTAAATTCTATTTTTCTTCAATCTGACTCCGAACTTCTGCCTCAGCAGGAATCTAGGGTCGGACCCTGTTATGGTGGCYGGAGAGCCTGATTTTCCATAACAGTTTATCTCATACGGATTACTATCCCGTGATAGAATTTGGACCCTTTTATTCTCTTGCCCATGGTCTTGGCACTACACTTTCACTTACCGTCAAAACGCACAGACCGCACTCAACTGCTGCTTCACTGCTGGTGGTCTCTATAGCAAGAGAAGCCCCGCACCCTACTACTGGATATAATCTGTGAAAAAGCAGCACAGAGGTGAGTTATGGTGGGTATTTCGAAGAATACATGTAAYGCTCTCCTCCTTGTGTCACAGCATTGCTAAACTGTGTTCTCACCATCCAGCTCACATGATGGGATTACCTGGAATAGTCTCAGCTGGTTTCCATGACATACTGCCACTCTCATGGGGAGAAAGGAACTAAGATATCATTATTCCTAATGTCACAGCTCTTGGTTTTCAAAAATGTGTTTTACTGCCCTAATTTCTTCCTTTCCTAATCTTCAGAGGTTGATGTTGTGCTATTTGGAAAAAACCCAAGATACAGCCTAGCAACTCCTGTATTTTAGCAACGACRACAGAATCACTGGAATTGCAAGAGCAATCTCAAATTATATCATATAACGTTAACGAATATTGGACTGAAGCTGCCTAGAATTAATCGCTTAGCATAGCTTGCTTAGCATTAGTAGCTAAATTTGCTGAAGCCTGAGGCCGCAAGCTGTGAACTTTCACCTAGATACTTTAAACTTCTGCCTAGTTAGGTAAAAGAGGGCCCCAGAGCTGGTTCAAGTCRGAGAGATGGGGGGAAGGAGGGTGGGGGCTGTAGAGAGAAATAAGCAGTTTAGCATTACTGAGCACCAGCAGGGAGATGGACTTTAACCTAGGACGCAGAAGAAAGAAACAAAGAAACCACAAGACTGATTCCAGAGGGCAAGATAAGGAAGTAGAAGAGCCATACAACTATGCAAGAAAGAAGTGACCCAAAGACTGGTTGCGAGGGACAAGATAAGGGAGTAAAAGAGCCATCGGCACCTATGCAGAAGTGCGATAAGAAGTAAAGAACAGACCTGGAAACTACGGAAAGGACCAACGGGGAGCTGGAAGACCCCGAACTCTAATGTTATGATTGGTTCAGAACTACGGGGTGGATACTAGACTGGAAGGGTATAATTACCCATGGATTTGGCCAAACGGGGGTCCCTCTTTGGAGGCACCCAGCTCGAGCTGTAATTACCGCACGTGTGTCATGAAAATTTRTTTTGCTCCCATCTGACTTTGCACTTCTGCCTCAGTGGGAACCAAGGGTCGGACCCTGTTTTGGTGGCCAGCGAGCCTAATTTTCCATAACAATAGCAAGTGAAATAAGTCTCTTATTGGTGATATAAAGTCAGCAGAGAGACCTCATAAACATTTAGAAATTATGTTGCCACCGTACCAATGACAGTGGCAGGGGGAATACAGAGAAACTTGGAATCACACATGCCCCTAAAACAAATGATGGAGAGGAACTTGTGGCAGTTTCCCACAGTAAATGTATATATCATCCTGAAAAAAGAGAAGGGCATTCTTTATGTATATGCTACTGCACCCTCTCCTCCTCTTTTTCCTACAGAGGATAGGAACTCTGTATTTCAGGAGGTGAAAAAGCACAGTGCTATTAAGCCAGTAATGATTTCCTGTGCATGCAGTATATAAGACTTTACCCACCCTTTGCATATACTCACAGACATCATTTGTAGAAAGTTTGTAAAAAGATCTGCATCAATATTTGGAGCAAAATGATTATTGCAGCTTGCCTCACAAGGTAAGGATCCACCTGGCCTTCCCATCTGAAATATGCCAACAGGCACAGACAAGTCACATTAAATAGCAGGTGAAAACACATTGCATAACACTACAGTCTCTATTCCTGAGAAGTCATCTCTGCAACAGCATGGGCATAACGTGCTCCATTCACTAGATCTCATGGAAGGTGCTTCCTCTGTATAAGCATGTTTTCTACATCAGTAATTATGAGGGCAAGTGCAATAGTAATGAGACCTATTAGGCCTGTGCAAAGAACAGCCCCAAATCATATTGTTGTTCAATAAAATTTAAATACATGCATATAGGTTACAAATGTATTGGTTCCTGATTTTTTATTTGGAAAAAAGTATTGGAAATGTCACTTGAAAATTTGCTAGGTTCTTTCAGTTTCCTCTAATATGATGGACACTGCGTTTCTCTGATCATCYTAGTAGCCCTTCTTCTTTAGTTTTGAATTAGTCTCTCTGGGGAACGGACAACCAACTGTTTGCACGGTCATCTAGATGAGATGTCCCCAGAGTCTTGTACAGTAGCAATAAAAGTTTTCTTTTGCTGCTGGAAATTCCTGGGCTGCTATGTTCTAAGGTTGCATTTGCCTTTTCCAGAGGCTCACTGCAGCATTGGCTCATAGTCATCATTGCCCACCCATAGCCTTTCCTCCTCTGTGGATTGCCGAGTACACTGTCCCTCTTACAACAGCATTAATGAAGGCAATAACTAGGTTGGATTCCAGGACTTGAATAACTCCCACTAGTAAGCTACCTCTAGCTTGAAATCATCTTCCCTGCACTGCTTATTAGCAGGTGCAACCTAATTTTTTAGTTAAAATAATCCAACATCAGGACAGACAGGAAAAATCATTATTGCCATTAACACAACTGAGTGACCTGTTAGCCAAAATGATTAAATCTCATCCTAGCATTGACACCATGTGCTTTCTAACTAATCTTCAGGGAARATAAAAGTGAAAGTTCTTACTTTCTTATTCTAAATGGTGCTCAGGCAATAAATGCATAGTACTGGATATGCAGACAGCATAAATATGTCAGATAAGTATTTGAATTTAAGTATCTTTCTCTGCTCCTTTTATGACTGACTTATACAGAAACAGAGCAACCAAAAATGAAATAATGGAAAAATGTGACTACAAAATGGCAACATAGAAGTTAGAAATCACAACATAAAATTGCAACGCAAGAACTTAGAGTGGTAGGTAGAGGTAAGTATGTTTAACGCTGTTTTATTTCACTAGATTGCAAATAGATTATTTTCTTTAACCAGCTAACCTATTTTTATCTTCTACAAATTTAAGGATCACACTTTCAGAAGTGCAGCTGCTTTTGCACAAACCATGGCRTTTCACACCAGGACTCTTGCATCTAGTGCAAAAATTTGCAGCTGGGGCACAGTACATCCTTCAGCTTTGATTTGAGGACTTCTTATAAAAGTAAATTGAGCACATATCGTGGTAATGCATTCCAGTGGATAATTCGTGTCACAGACTGAATGTTACTTTTAATTTCAGTTTTGAATGAATTTGACCCACTGACCAGATCTGGTTGTTTTTATCATGTAGCGAATAAAGCTCTTCAATATCAGAAAGCTTCTCTCTTGGTGGTTCAGATATAGACAGTGCTCCATGGCATCTCACTGTCTCCAGAAAAGGATAATATAAGCATCAGAATAGTTCAGCTACAATTAATGAATTAATTCACTTAATTTTTGCCATCTAAAGGACACATAATCCCAGACATTTTTCTTATTCTTTCTCTATAGTCATTTGAGAAAAAGGGATAGCACAAATCACACTCTAAAAATGCCTCTCTCACTACATTGACAAGAGAACCTAGACACTAGCCTAGATAAGATGCTTAACTTTAGAAGGCTAAAAGTAGGCAAGATGAGTCCTATTTAGTGTGTCCCGAGTGTTACGAATGATAACACCACTCATTTCCTGAACAATTCTTGCTAGAGGCAGCACAATTTTAAGACTAAAATAAAACTGAACTACAGTACTTGAGATCTACTCAGATTCCCTCTGTGTTCCATCCACTTGTTTTGGACAGTTACCAGCTTACCTTCTAAMCTTCTCTGTCATAAGTGAAATTGCACTTTCAGCTCTTATCATCAGGTCTTATTCAACCAACCTCAACTGAGAATTGGTGTGTTGCACACTTACTTACAAAATTCCAGACACCCCTTCACTCTGTGAGAACAATCTATTCAATTTTCTTTGAGGGAAAGGAGGGGGAAGCAAAGCAGGGTGATATAATTCCTTCTGTCATTTAGCAACCATTATCAAGATTAAAAGGGAAGAACAGTATTTTGTAGCTGGACCAGTTTCTTGCACAACCTGTGCCTTGCACCTACTAGGTTACCTAATTGCCTTGGTTCACCTGAAGGGACTGGGTCCATATTTCATCACAACTCATCTTCACTTTTAGGATCTTCTTCCCTCTGTTTCCCCACTAGGTAGAAAGAAGCAGAAGCAGGAAGTTAGCTACTACATTAGTCAAACTATGCAAATCATTATTGCATGCCAACAACAATTTATTGGGTTAACAGAGATTTTGGCATGCAATTGCATTTGGAAAAGCAAACTTTCATTCAATGGCATTGTACTCAGGATATGTGCCAACTTACTTCACATCCCCAGGCCCATAAGTGCAGCTAGTTCTGCAAATGATATGAAGTTATTAACTGCAATTCAGTATTGTAAAACAAGATGACAATTCAAATAATCAATGACACAGAAGTCACAAATAGACAAATCACCCTCATCTGTGCCTTTGAAAATGTGTAATAATAGTCCATGCCTCTTAGGAAAATTTCTTACATGTTGATAAGGAACACTAAACATAATTATAACTGATTATGTTCTATATTTGGTTCCTTTACAGAAGAAGTGTAGTACCCTGGCATACAAAGAACAGATAACAATTCACTTATACTGGTTTATCAAAATATGTTAAGTATTAAGGATTAAAGATAAATGAATGTTGAATTGCAATGGCTCCTTTTAGAGGATTGTTATGTTAGAAACATCTTCATACAAGGGCAGGAAATGGTCACATGTTGTCACCCATGCTCAGGAACAAAACAAGCACTTGCAAATTTTTCAGTTAAGCTCAAATTTTTCTGCTCCCTACTCACCTGTAATTGGCATTTCTTATTTTTCAAATGCAGTTGTTAATGTTTTCTTCCAAAAATAATGTCTTAAGAAACTATCAGGTTAAATTAATATTTTACTGATAAAAGGTGGCAAAACCAGATTCAGTCTCTTTTTTTCTGAACGCTTGTTTCTGAATACTTGATGGGATATCTTGTCTTTACTCATCTGGTACTGCCTTCCACCAGTGCCAGTCATTTCCTCCCTCCCTTTCTGTTCTTTTTCTGCTCCCCCCTCTCCAGGCCTAAATATCATCATTGCTTTTTGTGAGGCCTGAACTGTGCAAGGATGAGGTAGACCAAGGGTACCCCCTAGAGAGAGGCAAAAAACAGTCTTGGGATTACTACATAAGGAAGACCAGGAAGAACACATGGTCTCTAAAATCTGCAGGCAATTTGCAATCCACAATGCATAGTCCAGGAGATCTGAATTATCCCCACAATCTAGAGAAACCAGGGAGAGCAAGTTCAGGACCAGGGAACAAGAGGACTTTGGACCCAATGGACAAACAGGATATTAAGTTCTGAGAGGTCCAGGAGAGTCTAAAGCTCCATCCACGTGAATACACCCAAGAGCACTTCCACAGCCCAAGTTTGGAGGCATGCCACAGGAAATACCCAGGGATATAGCAACTTTCTTCCGCAGCCCCATTTTCATGAAAGGCATCCTGGGTGTACAGACCCAAATGAGCGTGCTGGCAGAACACATCAGGCCCTTGATCAGAATGACTAGCCCCCCTTGGCCTTTGGGTGCTCGTATGATGTGGGACCTTGGGACACAGGTTGACATTTAAGGATAGATATATTTTATAAGAACCCAAAATCTGACAATGAACTAGTCATCTATGTATTCTTTGAAGGTTAAAAGGATTAAGACCTATATAGCTTTTGCTTCAGAATCCAAGCTTTTTGGATACGAAGAAACTCTTGAAAATATGGAGTGTAACCACTGCAGCATCTCAGAAGAGTAAAGTGCATTGAGGGAATCGCCTCAAAACTAAATGTTCAGGAAATTAGTTGAACCATCACCATTATGGAAATGTATATTGCAAAAGCAATTGAACATGTAGGGATGGCAGACAGTAAATAGAATTTATTATGAAAACCAAAAATACAACAGCCATAGTTCCTATTAGACTGTAATTATAATTAGTTCCATAGCTACTGTGGTAAAAAGTTTAATTTGATGTATGTGCTGCCAGTACCCTTAAGATATACTTTAAACATAAGCTGTTCTAGGCACAGTTTAGGCTTAGTTCTGTATTACAAATGCCTGTGGTTTACCACCTAACATATTAGGAACATGGGATGAAAGTTTGACAGGTCTCAAACAGGCATCAGAAACAGCATTCATAAATTGTGACAAATACTTATGTATTTGCTTGCACGATCCCTGCATAACCTCCAAGGATCAACTGTGCAGTCTTTTATGGATGTCATCAGCACCAGTTAGCTCAAGAATCTAATCGTTTGGTTTACATACATGGTTGTTCAAAGTCTAAGTCAATAGTCTTATGAATATTGTTATCAGAAGATTATTTCATGCTTTTATATTTTTGTTATAAGATTATTTCATGCTCATCATTTAAAGCTGACCTGCATTGTTGAAAGAAAACTTGGCACAAGTGCAGGAGTTTAACTGTTCCCAATTAAGTTTTACTTCAGCTTTTACGAATTACGGATCAATGGAGGCAGCAAAGAGAAACTGTTTATAGGAGTTTATTCAGAGTATCTTGATTTGTGAGTGTGCCACAAGATAAGAGAAAGGAGAGACAGGGAAAAACTAAATTTGTAGGAAGTACCCCTGGGTGATAGATTGATAGCTGAAATGGCAAGTGAGTATTGTGAGCCATGATATGTGGGAACTGATGCATTAGGGAAAGGTTTGTCTACAAGTAGAATCGATGTTATTAAATTGATTTGTCTAGACCCATTCTGATCCTATTTTGCAAATGGCTGTAAACCTTGGCAATAATAGGTAGATCAAGCAAGCTTTCTAATATACATTTTGAAACACGTGAGGCTGAGAAAGCAGGGCTAGGAGCTATATTCTGAAAAGGACATTGCACTGTTGTGAGAGACTCCAAGCACAGATTTCCATACCACCAGCCAATAGAATGGATGTGATTATTGAAGAATCATGTTATTAAAGCATGTGTGGGGAGATCAGAATCTTATCCTGGGAAAATCTAGATGACAATCTGATACGCACGAGAAAGAACAGATTTTTCACTCCCTACATCTTTTGGAGAATACCTTTCACTACTACAGAGAATAAGGCTGTCTCAAGTTATCCATCTTCTTCACAAAGTTAGGTACCTACCACCTCTCTGTTAATTCTATTATTCCAAACTTGAGAATAATCACCTCACATACTTCTCCTGTATTGTAAGACCTTGAAGAACTCAAATGTTTCCACCAAAAGTCACCATACCATCACCTTTCTAAAGGAATCCCCAATTCTTCTCCCATCTTGCTGCAATTTTCACTATGAGATCGCATAACAAGGGTGACATCAAGTTCTGATGCACAGCTCAAGTCTTGATTTGTATTTCACCAGTTTTTCTAAAGAATATATCTCTAAATCAAAATTACCTCTCTCCTCATTCCCTTAACATATATATTCATACTATACTATTTCACAGAAACTCGATACTGTTTTCAAATCCTCTAAGGAGCTCATACCATACCAATGGGAATACACCATCCTTATTACTGAACTTGGGAGATTGTGTGCAGTTCTTCTCTGGTATGCTTCAAAATGGGTGAATTTGAATGTGGCCACGTGCAGAGAAGGGACACTGAACTTCCTTGCAAATATTTGGAGAGGAACAACAACATGTGCATGAAGAGACTCTAGTCTGGCCTCATCAACACCCTTGTTATATACCCTCTTTGTAGGTTGCTAGCGTTGATTCACAGACTGAAGACCAATGCACCAACTCGTGTTACTTCCTATGTAATATATCAGAGTTTATAGTTAGTCCTTCACTGAACTTCAGTCACTGGACTGCAGTCCTTTTCTTGACAGTTTTACACCCTCGCAGTTGATGGATCAAGAGCTGTCCTTTCCTAGCAGAAACTGGCTCATTAAGGCACAGATCCTAGATCTTGGTGTGGATTTGTGGACCGGTAGTACTGTTACATCAGTCAACCCAAAAGAACGCTTTTTCCTTCAGTGTCTATRGACACCAGGTTCTAATACTGTATTTTCTTTAGGTGTCCTGTGGACTGCCTGGAGGATTAACCTTGGGAGGAAATGGATTATCCTCTAAAACTACTTATGTTTCGTAAATGCTTTGCACCAGCCCAGCATGAGAGATGTAAGTGGATATCATGCAAGTATTACATCTTGCTTCTCCTAATTGCTCCTAATCCTTGACTAGATAAACAGAGACCTCGGACTATGCCTGCGGGATACTTTTGAAAATCCAGGCAGAGTGCTAATTGTTTAATCTTAGCCCTGGGCAGCCACTAGCTGCTTATATACTGGTTGTTCATGGATTATAAATCTAAGGAGGCGGTGATATCAGAAGCACGGAGTGCTTCATGATACATTGGTGGGCCCAGTGCTGCAAATGCTGTCTTTCGGATGTAGAAYGTAAAGCTTGACAGCAGCAGGGATTATACCTGGGAAATCTGGATCTTGAAATATGACCTTCCACAGCAGGACCTCCAGGGTTCTGGAGCAGAAGGCTGACAGCAACATAATTAAATTAATTTGAATCTAAAGGGATTRTATTAGGGACATAATGCAATTACATTTCCCTTTGTAGGAGGCACACAAAGGCTTCATGAGCAGATCAAGGCAAAGGAATGAGCTCTGTTAGCCTCAGCTGTTGGAGTCAGTCCCAAACACTACTGGACTGTCACAGAGATATTACGCAGAGTGAGCAAAGGAGATGCAACATACTCCTAGGCTATGACACCACATCGCTTCTCTTTGTAGGCAGTCACTAGACATAACCTAATCTAGAGAGAACTGAAAAACTTCTGCTACTTCTAATGCCTTGGTATTTATCCTGAGACACTGACCTGGGCTTGTTTTCTTCTGCGGATGCATTTTCAATGGTGGTATCAGTGCTTGTTATTCTACTGTGAGCCTTGCAGTACTGGGTCCTTTCCTTAACAGTTCACCTCCTGGCAGTGACAAGAAGAGATGAAATCCTGTATTTGTGAAGAGAATGGAGAGGAGAGAGGGGGRAAAAAAAAAAGACACAMTAAGCTTTGCCTTACGGTTACTCAGAAAAGCTTGAAACTTTGACCTCAGTGCATAAAAGGAACCCAGAAAACAGTGAGTGGTCAGAGAAGTTTTTGTGAGGAGGAGGGCGAGAAAGGCATTTGAATTTTATTTGTGGTTTATTTGGTTAAATACACTTTAAGTACTTTAAAGTAATTTTTAAAATACAGTTGGCAYTTGTAGGGTTAAAAAAAAAAACCCTGTACTCTCCACTTAATTCCACTACTTGAATTTTTGAGTTTGACAGTCTGATTTTATATATATTCCAGACAAGGTCCATTTGTCCTGCACAGAAAGTAGGACCTGCTTTTGACGGCAAGATCCCCAATTTCCACATCATGCATAAGACAGCTTTAAACAGGTTAATAAATTACCACTTTACCACATCAGTCCTGAAAGCAAACACCTGTCCCAATAGTTTTCTGCAATRGACCAGATATTGGTAGCCTGCCAGCATCACACCTTAGGGAAGCTTTGGATCCAGCTGTGACCCAAGCCCATGTCACCTCAGCCTTTACCTGCTATTCTCCTCTCCTCAACCAGGACTTTTATCTACCCTGGAAGCAGAAAGCCAAGCACTGAAGAACAGGCACAGTAGTCACAAGCCAATGCCCTGCTTAAGTACTTTATGCTAAGTACCTATGAGCAGTTTTACCATGTAGAGCTTTTAAAATATTTCCCTCCATTTCCACTGCAAGCCCAGAGCTTACACAAAGCAATTAGCTGTGGGAAGTAATTAACAGGGGTTCATGGAGCCCCCAAAAAATCAGACTACTCATGCCCTGAGCCACTTCTGCATCTGCTGAACTAACCCATGATGCACATGGAGCCTTCAGTCTGTCTTGCAAATGTTAAAGCAATTTTAATACTTTCAGGAGGAACAGAATCTCAGGTGCTAGACTGGGTTGAGCTTTCTTGGCACCTCTAGAAGTTGGAGAAAGTATGGAGAAAAAAAAAAAGGATGTGGGAGCATAGGTCCTCCTTCTCCCCCTTACCTCCCCCTCACCTCCCCCCCMAAAAAAAATCACCAACAAAAAAACCTGTGCTATCTCCAGGCTTCTGTTAACTTACTTAGCGTGTTGGAGTAGAGCAATACCCTGGCTTCTAGATTTATTTGTATTTGGAAATGGGCAGAATAACTGAATATTCACTCTGGCTAGACTGATCCTGTTCCTGAGTCTTGCTTTCTCCTGCAGTTTTAGATACAGGTTTTACTGTCAGCCTTAGACTGCCCTTTCCCTTTCTGCAAACTGGACTGAAAGAAGAGGCTATTTGTGTAAGAGGCCTTGTAGTCATTCCCATATTCCATTTCTTGGAGAAGAGGTTCTGGAGGAGTCTTGTTGCCCAGAGGGGAACTTAGGGACTCTGACCTGTCCTCCAGACATTGAGTCTCTTCCCCTCAGAGAATGAGGCAACATCAGTTGATAGCCAAGAACATCTCCTGTGGTCACTGATGGAGTTTTCGCAAAGGTGACGATGTGCCTTGTGGACACTGGCAGACTCTTTTTAGTATCCAAGGCTCTGTCAAAAAATAGATGCTAGAGAAAAATGCCTGTTGTTTACTCCTTCCCCCCCCCATGTTGAAACGCAAGGATAATAGCACATGAGGTAAGAATGCTGGTCTGCCTCGTTTAGGCTCGCAAGCAATGAGGTGCGCAGTCTGCCAAGCCCTCTAGTTTACGAATAAGCCCAAAAGCCCGAACTGCCCTCTAAATTTGTTGGAAAAATGTGAGGTTAGACTCATTCAAAGGACGGGATGGGAGAAATCAGGACACACTGAGGAAAAAGTAGTGCAATAAGGCATTATTGTGAAATTCAGAGTGTGTAATTTTCCATGCGGTGACAATTTCCCTTGCCGTACAGCAACTGRAATGGCTGCTCTCAGGAGGTAGTTTTTGGCTAAAAGCCACGAATTTCAAGTCCCTTGTAATCCTAGCTTCCAAACAGCCTGCTGTTATCAATTAGCCCGCAAACAAAGTTAGTGTTTCATCTTGTCTTTTCTCTCTTTTTCAAGCTCCTTACAAATTGATATTTTCAACTGGCTGCAGCTGGCTCTAGATCCAACCTGTGGTCTATCCACTCACCTTTGGGGCACCTGTAGCTTGCGCATTGTCCTGGGGAAACAGATCTTTTCAATGTCATTAACTGAAGACTCAGGTAAAATCCTGAAATAATAATTTTTTTATTATTTTTTTTTTACAGCTTTCACTGAATCTTATTTTCTAAACAAGAAGTACAGAATATGGCTTTCTGTACCCTGCATTTTCTTAGGCTGAGAAACAGAGGTTGCCCAAGATTTTCCGATATTTCTTTACATGAGTAAAGCTATATAGTATAGCTCTAGTATAGTGTATAGTATAGCTATAGACTGCAAAGTTCCTTACTGCCTATGAAGGATGATGACAATGTGCAATTCAGAAATCATTTAACAAAGTCTAGCCTGTTTGCTTATTGTTGAAAGGATACCAAAGCTCAGGGATTCCTGGAAAGCAAGCTGAAGCTTTTCTGGTGAATAGGACGTTCACCAGTCACAAATAATGTTGTCCCAGTCACCCCAAGCATAAGATTTTCATCAGACTGCCAGAGGATTAGGTTTCCCTTGATCCAAGGATGGAGGCTGCTGCAGAATAAAAGCCCCTGACCATTTCCTGAGCCAGTCCCCTACAGTTCAGATACCTTACAATTCAGCTATAGACTATGTCTGTTTGCTTCCTACTCTCTCTCAAACAATACCAGACTCTGGCTGAGGACAATTTGGGGTCTTTTACTGGCAGAACAGTGGTTTGACTGAACAGCTCCAGTTGCATAGTTATATGCTATAAATTAAAAGGAGTAATTGTTACAATTGCACAGCCGTTTCATGCTTCAGAAATACCTAAGACAAGTGATAATAGCAGTAACCCAGGAAAAATATGTTATTTTCATTGCCATTACATTTCTTTGTATAGCATTTCCACTTTAAGTGCACAGGACTTTAATACAAAAGTACTAATACTTGGATATCTACCTCGGGCATGGATTAAGCCTGTCTCAACCGCAGACAAAACTGCATTCTGCCTGTGTCCTAGCTGAACAATGCTGGCGGGCATTGAGAGAGCACAGAGTGACTGCTGAAGTCCTCAAAGGGATGAATGAAGCGATCTGTAATGAACAGAGCTGTTCCAGCCTCAGCAGTAGACAGAGAAGGATTCCTACAAGGGGAAAAAAAAGCTTTATCCAGTTCCAAGATAAACAGCATGGCAGCACTGCAAGGGGGCAAACTGAGATTATTTTCTTCCTAGAGGTTTTCCTTGAGAAAGGACATGCCTATAGTATTCTAAACCATTCTGGAGTTTTTAGGAGAGCATTTGATCGCTCCTGCAAATGTTCAGATTGCAAATAAATTCCTTCTGCAGAAATCATGCTAGCACCTGCCTGCAGCCCCTGAGCAAGGCGAGCAGGGCAGGCCCAGGGGTGGCAGGRATGTTCAGCCTGAGAGTCCAGATCACCAGACAAGTTTGCGGTGATGAGGCAGGTCCAAGGTCAAGGTGGGAAGTCAATCCACAGCTCAGGGTCAGGATCAGGTCTGGTGAAAGTAGCCAGGGACAGACACAGCCCAGTAATCTCCAGGCAGACCCATGGGCCAGGGCAGGGGGGGTCGGTGTGTTAGTGCCCTCAAAGCTGTGACATAGTCCACCTTATTTTAGGTAAAGAATAGAGAAAGAGATGCCATTCATGGTGTGTGCAACAGCCTAATGGCTAAATAACTCACCCAGAAATGTGTCTCTCCCCTTTTTAACCCACTCCCTCACAAGTTGGAAGTAAGAACTCTTTTACTCTCTACAAGCAAAACTCTCATTGTGCAGCAAAAGGTGCAAGATGTATTGAGCCAGAAGACGACTAAACAAGTACAGAATACTCTAGGCCATCAATTAAAGACTGGAACCAAAGACTGCTTAATGCAAAGACCATAACCAGTCCTGACAAAGGTATAGCAGACTGTATCAGCCAGCAGACAAGGGTGATTTGGGGCACCAAGCTGTGTAGCTCTTTATAGGTTATATGTAATAAGCCTATGCTCCTAAAACATAGCCAAGCTAAATGATGTGACTCTCTCAACCCTGCCAGCTTTCTGATCTCATTTTTGATGTTCTCTAGACTTTCTCCCACTACTTTTCTGCCTATGAGTCAATTGTAAACCTAGGCATTTTTTCCTAGAGGGTGAAAGCAAGAAACAGTAGTTTTCTCCAGAGCTGGATCTAGTCAAACACTTCTTTCAAAAGACTGCAAACAAAAAGGGTTGATTTGTCTTCAAGCCGTAAGGGGAAATTCTGACTCCTGAACTGAAGTAAAATGCATCCAGTATCAGAGGCATGCACTCCAAAATAAGGTAATTTCATATTGGAAACTAGGTCACCACATTGTCTAAAAATTGTCTCCTCYGGAAGGGTCTGTGAATTTATAAATGAAAATCTAAGGAGGAGCAATCTTTCTCCCAAGCACTCTTAAATGCTTATCTCTGCAGAGAAATGTGATCCCATGGACAACTGTATTGAAATTATTAACCTTGGCCTCTTTCTCCTATAACTAAGCTTCCTCCCCCCCACCTTTTGGGGGTGGGGGGGACGACTTAGAGTACTTTTACTTAGTATCCTAGTGTGTGTGGTATACAATGCATTTCATTTTCACTGTGATGCACTTGCCACGAGGGGGAGCACATTGCCACGGTTACTATTTAGCATTACTATGCACTTGACCTAGAGATTTTGAAGCCAGGAGGCTCTGCTCCCAGTTCCAGATCGGGATGGCGCTAAAAGTAGCAGACAGCAACCCAAAGGAAAAGTTCAGCTTGCCTTGAGCGCAGAGTGAGTATGGGCTATAGGGCAAAACAGGTTAATAGGGAATTAGGGAAATGGGAAGATGCATTTGCCAGTAAATACGAGGGGCAATTATCAGCTTTTCCTGGCAGTCCTGCCTTGCCACAATTTGTTAAGACAGGTTTTAAATTTTTCTGTGCTCAGAGCTGCGCCGATCAGGTGCCAGCTCCCCAGTTAGCAGCAGATTCATATATTTTCTCATCAACTTTGTTCCATGATGATATGTTGTGAGAGGATGCTGATATACATACAAAGAAAGGAGACGACAGAAGCCCTACATGGCAGGATGAGACACAAGACAAAGATAATGCCAAGAGAGAAGCGATCAAGCCTGCTTCTCTAACTAGTGCAAACAGCTGTCTCCAAAGACCTCCCACGTGTTTCTAACTTGTCCATTTGCACCACTCCTTTCTCTTCCTTTTAACATCTGAATCTCTCCCCTTCATATCAAGATACACATCTATATCACAATTTGCTTTCACAAAAGGTCCAGTGATGCAGGATATGTGGGATTAGTTCCTTTCTCCACCACAGTCATCTTATAAAAATAAATGTCTCAACTCACATATAGTCAAACCATTTGCAAGCAGATGTTGAGACTTCTCTCCCTATAACAGGGATAGCATTTTCCCACCTCCCAAAAGGAATATGAAGATCAATGCATGGAAAAGATGTGTGAGATTAGCAGATATTGCCGTCATGGACTTACAGAAACTTCTAATCACTGCTTAATTTTTCTCTTCCCCTGTAGATCTCTTACCTTAAAACCCCTCATACTGGCAAACTGAAGTTTGTAGTCTGCACACAAAAATGTTTAAGAGTCTTCTGGTTCAGCTTGACCGTATTTAGCACTGATTTAACGGAACCACTCATCCTCAAAAGCCAGAACATCACACCATATTTAACAAAAGTGACCACTGTTTCTGAGTGCCTGATTTCAGACACCCCCTGCCTGCCTTTCTGTAGGTTTTCTTTAAAAGCCATGCAAACCTACCCTGTCCCCATGGTAGTTCTACTAGTGGGAAACATGTTAAGAGTTTGTGTAGAGACAACAGCAATTAAAYTGTTTTTAGCAGATTCAGACGCCATTGCAAGAATTGCAGGACACTCCCYGGTGCATGCAGCTGATCAGCCAAAATCAGCCACAACATACTGATGGAAGAGAACAAAATAGTCAGTATGAACAAAGCAACAATGCCTCKACCTTGCTTCTAAAATCTGAAGTCATATTTAAGAACTGGCTTATCAAGACAGTGTTCCTTTTCCAGGAATCTTCTGCTCAGGAGTTGCCTTTTTGAAGACAACGAAGCAAAGGAAATTATACACCACAGATTTTCCAAGTCATACTTTCATTAAGAAAAAGTGGAAGACAAGCTTTGATTCCTGTGACCAGTCCCAGCCACACTGACACTGGGCAGTTGATCCGTGCCAAGGTAACATGCACTCCAGTCTGCACTGGGGATGCCCTGGTAGCAGGGCTAGAAGGAAGGAAGACTGGAGCTGGAGGGAATCAGATCTGCCTGGTGCTGGGGGAGAGCAKAGAGAAAAGGAGGTAACAAGATCCCTGAGACTGACAGAGAAAGGTTATGGCAACGTAGACTTAAGAGCATGACGGAGGAAAACAACCACCCAAGGAGAACCCTGCTAAGAAAGAAGAAACCGCACTGGGACATCATAGAGCTGAGCCTGGATTTCTCTCTCCAGCTGCAACAAGCAGATGAGCGGAGAAGAGCTGCTTGAGCTGGATGAAGAGGGCAACATGAGAGGGCTGTAATGGATGCTGATCAAGGCCTGAAGGGCATCATGACCTAGGGTAGGGCCAGGGCTTTTGTACAGCTCCYTGGAAGAGCCACCTACTAAGGTTTTGTTGCCATTTTCTCTGTTACTCTTGGCATAAGTTTGAAAGATCTGCAAGGAATTAGCTGGGATCTCTTGTCCTGTGCTGCACATATGATACCAGGTGTACTTGTACTAAGAAATAATCATTGATTTTTCATAGAGGGAGGCTCGCACAGAAGCACCCCAACCACTTACAGGCCAAGTACATGTGTTTGAATGTTCAAGATGAGACTAGTTATATATTGCAATTGAAATGAATAAAGCTCACCCTGAAAGTAAGTAGATGATCTATACTTATTGAGACTAGGTGCTTATTTAGCACCTGTTTAGTAACCAGAACTTGAGTACTATCAACACTTAATGTTTCCAAAGGTTAAGTCTTTAAAATACAGTTTTAAAGAGAGTAGTAGGGATATTCATTCGTATAGTTATAAATACTTCATCCAATCATATCACAGAACATTGGTTAGACACCCCAAGAAATGAGAAGAATTTTCAAGTAAGCTGTAGCAAAGAATTAAAGAAAGATGTTAGCAAGTTCTGAAACAGGATAGTCAAACTGTGTTAGAAGATGTGACAATTCCTTCAGTTGTTGACCTCAGATCCACTACGTAGAACATTACCTAGATCTGAAGACCACTAGTTTGAAGTATATAGAACAAAGAGGAAAGATTATTTCTCTCTTCTGTAGAAAGCATAGAACCAACAGAAGACAGATGAATTAATAACAGCTGTAAACAGAAAAATCAGAAAGCCAGTCACAGCAAGAGCAGTAAGATCCAATCACCCTAAGAGCAACGATCAGTAGCTTAAGATCAGTGAATGTGATCAATAATGAAGTATTAACTAGTAAATGAGATGGAATAAGACTTGTTGCAAGAACTGGAACAGCCTATAATAGATAGCTTATAAAAATGGATTATGTGCAACTTAGACAAGCTTACTCAATAGGTAAATTAATCAAACTTAAGAGATARCCCCCAGCAATTGTTACTGTTTTCTTGTGTGGTAATATCTCAGTAACATCAGCTTGTAACTAAGAGCAATGGCAGCTGATGATAGTGGCATATGAGTTTATATGTAAAAGAATGTCAATCTCTTAGAAAAGTTGCTGAAAACATAGGCAAACAATCAAGACAGTTGACAAATGAAAGTCCARTGAGTTTCTAGTCTTGGAAAACCACAACAAAGTCATAACCCCAGCAAAACCTGAGCTGGTCATAAGGCTCAGCCCATTATTAGCCCGTGGCACTACAGATAATGAAAGTGTGTAGTGCTAGATCTCAGCTGCAACAGCCATATCAGCCCAGATCTAGCCATTAGTGAAGGGCAGATATTTCTAGATTCTGAAACCCTGACAGTCAGTTCCTGGGCCAGTGTCATTGCTGATGCTTGTAGAATGATACATAACAATACATTCTCCACCCATAAGAATATAACACCTGCAATTATTGATGAGACAAAAATATGTATTAGAACACTGTATAGAAATGTTATGAGTTAAAGAGCAGCAAGATGAAATCCATTTTTGTAATGTAAGGTTATTAGCATAGTATGATGCTAGTAAAGCAACACTTCACAATGAGACTTAAGTAGATGTAAAGCCCGACTTGCTATAACTTTAAGGTACAGATCTCTGCTTTCATTGTGCAGCATTGCAGTCATTGCACCATATTTAATATCCCAAGCCGCCAGAGTTGCAGAACAAGAAAGAGAAAATTCAGTCATTCTACAACATGACCAAAGTAAGTTGAAGTCACAGCTGAAGTTAGTCTACAACCGCTCAGCACTGGCAAAAATTCTTTTTGATACCCCCCCGACAGCTAACACATTTTTCCAGTCTGTACTTCATCCTCTATTAGTTCTTCTGCCATTACAAGTGCTACGAGTAATGTCCTTGATATAGCTTGTTCACTAAGTCAAGAGACTTACAGCTCCATGCCCTGAGAACAAAGCAGTGTTACCCTCCTGTGTGAGCCATGGTAGCAGGAAATGACAAGATTTAGGCACAAATACTGCTACCAGAACACCAAACTCTGCTGGTGACAGCAATCACTAGGCAGGGGTGTAACTAGAGGCTTAAACTAGATACTGGATCCCAACATGAAGCATAATAATGCCATCAAAGATCAAAAGATATCAAGACCAAGGAAGAGAACTGGAGCCCATGCCTCAGTTTTGTGAAATTCAGCCATCTGAGATGCATGCCCCAGTTTGCCAAAGCACAGCTTTGCCTCCTTAGTCCATTTTTACTGAAAAAAAAAAAAATTGTTGTTGACTGTAAGCAAGCAAGTATAAAAGCTAGGGCCATGCAAGCCAAGAAAAGTAAAAATGAAGACAGAAGTGAAATTGCTTATAGGAACAGATAATAGCTCAAGACTCAAGAAKAAATTACTGACATGAAAAGGTAGAAAGCCCTGAAGGATAAAAGCAGTGTCAACAGATAAGAGCTCAGCAAGACTGGGGATCTGCCCACACGAAGGTGCTGCAGYGGTTGACATTTCCCTATCGGACTAATGACTGCCTAGCCAGCAATCTCCTTGGGATTGGTGAGCAGATGCTACTTTGCCTAGCAGTATGCTGGTCCCAGCCAGTTACTGCAGCATTAGACAATAAATAATTGCTGCGGACTCCTAAGGTCTGTACGACTCTGCTAGCAGGTCTCCATGCACAGTAAATACAATTCACCTACAATGTTTAGGCTTACAAGCTCTAGGTATGCCTAGAAAATTTAGACTTCACCTGGAAGACTGGGATCTCAAAGTTGGATTTAAAGGCTTCCACTCCACCTATCTYGCCCTCCTCTTTTATCCTTCATGCAACATATCTTAGACACCACTAAGTGTAAGTGGAGTCTTGCCACTTCAAAGGATTTTCCACTTTCCACTACTTCAAAGGATTAAGGAGCAGGGGCTTAAATTCAATTTTAATTGGAAGCTTTTCATCATCCACTTTATTTTATAAATCTAAAATAAATGGAGGACACAACTCATCAGAAAGAGCATGACTGCTGCAAGTTTAAACCTGCCAGATAAGGCACTGGAGGCAAAGAGGGAGGACAACTCATGTTGTTGTAAAACTGCCACAACCACCTTGTGTTAAGAAAGCTGAGAAAGAAGTTACACATAAAATAATTTATTTTTTCCTGCAATCCAGCATGCCATTCCAAACTATTTTKCCTTGCTTGGGCACACAGTGGCTTTTTACCATAAGTGGCAAACTGGTACACAAAAATTACTAAATATTTTGTAATCTACCAGGGTGGAAAGTGAGGGTAGAATAAATCATATACTGTCCAAATTACAAGTGAGCAGGCTGCAATTATCTGTGTTTAACACTGGACTTCATATTAGATTATAACCCCTTCTGCTTTTGACCATTTGTGAAAACTCCTAATTCACTGTTAATTCAGGGTTTCCCTGAGATCCGAGTCCAGAACACCAAGCAGAGATTAGTCCCCAACCATTACTACATCCAGCCTTTTAAAATAAACAAACACACGCATACATTTTAACTTGACATGGAGTAGAAAATAAAAGGGAGCTTAGATAAAGAGTGATTGCATTGGAAACAGCAAGGCATTCACTGTCTCTACTTAGGTTCTCTTTATTTGCTGCCTTCTTTGTGAATCTTTGGGTTATATTCAAATCATAGTTGAGCAAGAGAGCTTGAAAATAAAGGCAAGGACTAGAGGGCTGATTTTTTAAATTCAAAAATAAGATTGTAACATATTTGTATGATTATAGATGCTGCAACTTTAGGAAATTACTAAATGTTGTGATTATCATGACTGTTTGTGTTAGTAAATGAAAATCTAGCAGCAAGCACAGCTTACCTAGCATAAACTTAATAAAAGATTTGTTGATTATATTTGAAGTTAAATTACATGGAAATTACTGAAKTGAGGTGACAAATTTAAATGTGTATTCACACTGTATCTAAACCGCATTTTTTAACTGTGATTGCCTCTAAGCATCTTTAACAAACATCTCGTGCTACAATCTAAAATGGTATAATCATGGCAGCTCCACAGAGGGCAATAGAGTGTATAACTGTTCAGATAAATTTAGGCACAGTCCCAGTAAGTGATCATGATAAAAGTAGGATCACCTACCTGTTTTGCATTTGGGCTGAGCTGAACAGAGCACTGACTGTTTGCCTTTGTCTCCTTCAATGAGACTTCCACACCTCTTGCCTTGTGCAGGACCTTATTGATTTTAATGAAAGTCAGGAAAAAAAAAATCAAYAGGTGTTTGTTTTTTTTCTTTTCAAAAGATTAACTCAAAATGGACTGCAATCTAATCAAGTAAAGCTCGAAGTCTAAATTCTGGTCTTTCATTATCTGAATTCTGTGGAAAGAGAAATATAACTGGAGCACTGATAACATTAGCAACATGACCAGAGTTGCACAAGTTGCACTTACAGTGTTGCACTTGTCAAGGGACTGAAAATCAAAGCTGAAGGTCCTTGATTGCTGCTGATTAACTCAGAGAGACCACTAGCCTATTCATCCTGTAAGTTCTCAAATGTCAATGAGGAATACAAGGTGGAAAGTGGTTTTCAAAGTAGCTTAAATCAAACCTTTAAAGGCTTACAAGATTGATGACAACTGATATGTTGTTACACACAGAAGCCAGACAGATAACGACATACAGAGGCAACCACATTCTGTCTAGAAATGCCCAAGGTGTTAAACTCATACATACCATTGGCCTAACCAAAAGAAGTAATGTCTTAAGCATTGCATTCAACTCCTTAACAGCAGATCACACTTAAGAAAAAGTAAAATCTTAAGGGTTGGATTTAACTCTTTAACAGCGGACTGTRTGTGGATTCCCAACATTACTAGCTCCCTCCACTTCATCTGAAATATATGAAGTGTTTCCTCAGTTCAGATACAGCCTACCTTACCTACTTCCCTCAAATATTCTAATCTGCATGTTAATAAATTTTTACTCTTGTGGTTTCAAGTTCTCATTAGATGCTTAAAGATTAATAAAAAATTAGCATGAAACAGAACACCGTCTCCCATAATCAAACCARTGCTCAGTTCTCTGGGGTGTGCTGATTGTACTGCTAGGTCACAAGAGCATGTTGGTAGTGGTGGATTGAAGCACTACTTTGAGAAGTGCTGGTGGGGAAAAATTGTGCCTCTTAACAGCTATGGAAAGGAAGGAAATAATTCTGTAGCTGTGCAGCTTACTTCTTTGTGTGTGGCTGAGCAGAAGCATAGATCCAAGAAGCATGAGAGAGACATGGCCTTCCCTTCACATCTCTCTGGAGAAGTAGGCCCTAATGTGCTATAACAGAGTAGATCATCTGCTCTTGTTTTTGCTGTGGGCCTTATATAAGCATTCAAAGCGAGGAGAGGGCTGTGGGGAGGGCCAAAAAACTTTTAGGATAGATCTAGCATTGGCTGTCAAAAAATAAAAAAAACAACCTGTCATGCATGTTCTAGCACAAATAAAAATCTTTTAATTGGGATGCAGCCCTGAAGCAAACTGTTGTTGCCAGACTTAACACTGATTCCCTTTTGCAGGAACTGTTGTTGCCACGTTCATAAAATGGAAGGGAATGAAAAGAAAAAGGCCTGAAATGGGACTGACACTCCAAAGTTCAGAGAGCAAAACAGTGGTTCACACTCTTTATTTAATTGTATGCAATAGTAGAACACCGTTTCACCTCATTGGCTGTCAGAATGTCACAGCTTCTTACTGACAGTATTCTTTTATTTAAAAGTTGATAAGGGCAATCAGAAGAAGTGAATTAATAAAAAAGGATTAAAAAGTACCCTGAGAACCTCTCTTTCATTTTCCCACACCCACACAACTTGCAACTTTAGTTGTAGGGTTAGGAAGCTTACATCATCATCCCATACGTTGAGCAAATTTTGTATGCTGCAATATCAAACTTTGAGCACATGTCCCACAGCTGACATGTAAAGCTGTTATAATGAACATTTTTATGAGCGGTACATACCTACTTTGCTTTGCTCATTCATGTGCATGGTTGACGTAGAAAAGCATTTCTGATTCAGCAAATTGGAGCTTCATAATGGTGTGTTGAAATCTCAGCAGGCCCTGATGGAGCAGCAAGATAGGACAATCTGAAACTGGTTGACTCTGCTCACCCTGAAAAAACAGGGACAATACAGGGAATTTTAGTTTGAAATCACTGTTTTTATGGCATAGCTTGCTGGTTTTAGGTAAGCTCCTACTGTGATGTAGTAGCTAAGAGTGTGCATTCTCTGAATGCACAGTCAGGAAGAAACACACGGAAACAAAGAGATGATTTTTTTCGTATATACTATTACTGTGTTGGTTGTTTTTTTTAGTGTGTGTGTGTGTGTGTGTGTGTGTGTGTGTGTGTAGCTCTAGTGCCCACTTCAACAAATTTTAAAAGGCTGAAACAAATCCTTTTTCAGCCTCAGGAGGAACTGCAGCCTGGAAAATCCATTTCTATTTTAACAGGCTGAAGCGGCTCAGGCTATTTCACAAGTTCAAGAGGAGTATAAGAAGGTCAGACTTTGGCATTCCAGCACAAGGGTGGGATTTTTAAAGGTCCTAGTAGGTCAAAGGGAAGGGGATGAGTAATTCCTCAGAACAGTTACCCTTTAAATCATTGTCAGTCATTGTCTCAGGTCCCAGAGTTGTCATTATTTTCCTTCCCGCATTAGATACGACACCGTGCATCCAGTCCATAGCTGAAAATAGAATAGACATTATCATTAATCCTTATTGAAACTGATTTTATATCCTTCTTCAGGCATCCACTTTTGGATACTGGGCTAGCTGGAACATTGCTCTGATCTAACACGGTCTCTCATATGCCACCTCCTGCTTTTTTGATATGCCTATTTAGAAGGTAAGAATCAGATTTCTAGCTATTTAGGCACCTAAATAGCAGGACTGACTCATAAATATCTTTTAAGATATAACTCTAAATTCTCTGGGCCCTGAACTGACCCAAAGACTGACTCATATGTGCATATGCTTATATGTGTATATGCTTAGGGCCTAATATGTGTATATGCTGGAAGCCTAATAAATTTATAAAGAATATATTTAATGTATTGAAAACCTAAACAGCTAAGAGTGTATATTGACTATGGAAAGATCTCCTCTAGCCAGACCCTTCACTGCAGAAGTTGAAGAAATTACTCAAGATCAGTGTAACAAGCATAAACCAATATGTTATGCCTTATATTATGTAGCAGTGAGAAATAAGTCACTTAAAATCAGCTACCATATGTTAAGCTGTAAAATGCTTTACATTAAAATGCATTGATGCTAGCAGTGCTGTTTTACAAATGCATCTGCCTTTATTACACAGAATTTCCAGAATGTCTAGTATGGAGGTTGTTTTCTGTCTGTGGCCATGTAGACACAGGTAGACCTGTCTCTGTGACATTGATRTAACAGGTTGTAAGTGCACAGGCAAACCCATGTAAGCAAGCCTTAGTTACATACTGAATGGTGTGCAGCCGCCACGCACAACTCTGCTCACACAAGTGGCATTATGAGTCAGAAGAYAGATTACGATCACGTAGGCTTCTGTGTGCGATAAGTCTTGCAGAGCATATGGGCTTTATTTGCRTAATTAGCTTGCTCTTACTCAATGTTCTTCATGCTGTATTGGTAGAAAACTGCATACATCAGCATACCATTTTTGGCACAAGAACTGTGCTGCAGTGATAAGTAGATAATCCTAAACTGCCCAACAGTTTTAATACTAGATACTTAAACTGAAGCAGGGTGAAGCTATTCTCCCAGTTGGACATGTAGAGAACCAGTCTGAGACACCCTCTGGTATCATATGACATGAGGAACAAAGTTCCTGTTCCAGCTTTTCCTTACACAAGGACTTACACAGGCTCCTTAGTGCTCATTTGCCCAGTCTCACACATTTCGTAAGACAGAAATGTTTGATGCCGCTGCYCTCCTGTCAATTTTGATAAAGAGCAGGCAACATGAGCTTACAGGTGAGAGTGTACGATCAACAGTAATCATACAAGGGTGGCTTCCGCAGGAAACCAGGCTTAGAAAACAAGTCTAAGATTAATTCACACTGGAGTGTGATGTTGGAGGTTCGTGTTGGGTTTCTTAGGTATTACATGCAATAAACAAAACCAGGAGGAAAGGAATAGCATTTTACAAATTTTCCCTTATTTTTCTTTCTCTAATGTAAGTAGTCTGAATCTCTCCTAACCTGTTTTAGATCAGAATAACCTCAGAATAAACTCTAGCGGAGACACCCTTGAATCAATAAACTTGATTGACTGGCAAAAAGAGATAGTTTGGATCACTGTATATGTCTCCAACTGAACATACTAATGTTTCCACATACCACTTACAAAACCAAAACCTCAAATATCGATAAAGAACATACTACATGATTTAAACAATTAGTACTTGATCTATGAGAAATCATCAATGATAATGTTTCTAGTGAGTTCCAAGGGAACAGGACTGAATCTCATGTTATTCAGTATTTTCATTAATGATCTAGAAGGAAGCATAACAACCCTGCTGACAAAATATACAGATAGTATGAGTACTAATTGAGTGAAAAATGTATTCAAGGTTAGAGCAGTCAGCAGAGAGAGATTTAGATCCCCACGGTACCTAAACCACCCCAAAAGTTTGTATTTTCACATATATGTATATGTATTTTCAAAAGTTAAGTGATACTTTCAAAAAGAAGGAATGCAGGCCATATCAATAGGGARAGGGATTATATCTTGGAAAGCAGTGACTTAGAGGAATAGTTGCTGTGCCTAGACAACAGACGAGCTCCTGAATGCTATGCTGCGGCAAAAAGCCTAGTCTGAATTTAGGAAGCAAAACAGAAGAGTGACGAGTAGTGGCAGACATGTGACTTCACCAGTGCATGTGGCGAAGCTAACACTGAATACAGAAGAACCTAAAAATTTAGATATTATATGRTAACAACAACAGCAGAGCAAATAGCAACAGAGCAAAGGTGCACAAGGCAATCTAGGTAGTCCCTTAGAGTTTTAAACACTTTGAAGATATGCAGTATACACCACCTTCAAGCTCAGAAACTTGAATCAAGATTAACATGGCTCAAAAATGAGCCCTTTCATGTAAGGTCCACTGAAGGAAAACCAAAAAGAAGGACTTCTACCTGCCATTGAATTGAAACAACTGAAGTTTAACCCAAAATTTATGTCACAGATTTGGGGGTTTACCTAATGCTTCCTAAGAAGTTGGTAGAAAGATTCTGATAAAGTTTGAAGGCCACGGGGTAAATCTAGGAACTGAAATTCAAGTATGATTACAGAGCATGGTGGCAGTCTGCCTTTACTACTTCTGCTTACCTGCCAGAGTGATCTCCTATGATTCTTCCCCAAAGGAGAGCCAATGCACTTAAATGAGCCAGTGCAAGTAATAGAACCAGTGAAGCTATTAGAGCCAACTCTGTGTGTGTACATATATGTGTATATATTTAAATATATATAAAGAGTACCAACTTCAAACAAATTTTCTGTGTTAAGAAGCAAAGTTTTATTGTTTATTTATTATTTTATTAACTATCCAGGCATGGATAATCTACCACTTCCCTTGGTGAAATGAACAGTGTTAAAATACATTTGCATCGCCTCACTTAGGGCGTTTCTCTTTAGAGGCATCAGCTTCTATTCTATCTAGTTCTATTCTACACAGAATCTTCATAAAAATTAGGAATACCTTAACTACAAAGACATCTGGCATAACAAAGTATTAGTGTGGACATTTTAGACTTTATTGCCAGGAAGAGGTTGCTGAAAAATCATAACTGTAGCTTGAACCAGGTGGCAAGTGGGGGGTGTACTACCTAAGCTGCAACCTACTGCTAATGGCACTTCACAAATTTTTCAAAATTCCATGCAAGGAACAGAAAGTTCCAGTTGTAACTGGAAAGAATGAGAATCAAGTGAAATATTCTTTAGTGACTTCACTGGCCATTAAACTGAATCTGGTGACGTATGCTCTGAAGACGATGGGATGTATATCCTCAGCCATAACAGACATGTTGTCTTTCTGATAAGATACAAATATCCTTAAGAGACCAAGGGTCCAAATGAAGACTATCGTCACAGCTCATCAAAAAAGAATACTTGTAGCATAGTGATATAATTCGTCTTCTGATACTAACCTGCCACAGTGGAAACCTCCAACCCATGGAGGATATGGAAAGTACTCTGGGAAATGCTCTTCAGTGTTTAAATGGAAGCAGCAGGAATTCATTAAGCCAGCTACCATGTGGATCTGTTTTGCTGATCGAGATTCAGCCCAAGTCTAAAAATAAGTAACAGACTCTTCCTTGTTAGGAATTGCCTCATGATTTCTTATCAGGTTGCCCAGCATTGCCCTTTGGGTAACTGTGTTGTCATAGTAAATTATCTTTCTTATTTCTATATTGTTATTATTACATTTCATTATTACTGCCAGAATTCTGAAAGTATATATATTTCCATCATCTTATCCTCTTCATAATCCTACCTAGTTTCTTCAGAAAAGAAACTTTGGGGTAGGGGAAGTGGGGGTTGGACTTAAAATGGCCTAAATACTACTGTAACTGTTTGGTTCATTCATTAAAACAAATCATTTGCTGGTTATTAATCCCTGCCAAACAGAGTATTGCAAGCTGAGTGTGTCTTGCTCTGAAGTCCAGAAAGTTCAGTCATACAGGCACCTTCCGAAGTGCAAGTGTTGTCTCCTTTTTCACCTTTACTATAGCAGTATTTGTTGGTTTCTTTGACATGCAAAATCCCAGTAGTGAAAGTAGGTTTTAATTTGCAAGAACCAGACAAATTCATTTACTCTTTATTGCCATTTGCGTAACTTGTTAAAATCATAGTAAAGTGCTGAAGACATAAAAGCTATCTGCACTCACAGATCTTGAAGCAAGCATATCTGACTTTATCTTTAGTTTACATACATTAAGCATAGAGATTATACTATTCTCCAGAAGTGCATTTGGCAAGACCCCATGCACTTCTTCAATGCAATAGTACTGCTAGTCCTGAAGGAAGGTCTAAGTTGCATAACATATCATGTTAATGTACAGTCACCACACCGGCCTCTTCATCACTTTTCTGCCCTGCGTCTGTGCAACTACTCAAACTCAACAGTTCRTTAAGGAGCCCAGTCCTGGCTCTTTAAGATGCTGCATGGCAAAGTTAGCATGTTTGGCACCAAATGGGTSGTTCAGAAGGAAGGGATTACAGGGCTGGCTTCATTCAAAGAAAAACTTGTAGCTGACTCTAGCAGCGCTGCATAAGAGGAGATTCCAAACACCATAACAGAGGTTTCCAAATGGCTTTTAAAACAGCATCAAAAGAGCTATCACTTTCTGCTGCACAAGCTTCTGTAGTCTTTCCATTAATCTCTGCTTCTCACTCAGAACCTGTCCTGCACTTCTGCATATAACTATTCATCCTCTAATATTCAAAGTACATTGTTGTCTTATTCTAGGTGATAGTAATGAGTACAGAGAAGGCACAGGAGAGATGCTATCCTCATTTTAAATTACTCCTTCCTCGTATCAGAGATCTGTCATGGAGCTTCTCAGGCTCTGCCATGTGTGCACAGGATGTGTCTTGATAGAAATCTCCTCAAAAAGGATACCAAAAAAACAACATTTGAACAACTGGCTTGGTCCTGGCACACCATTTCCTGGTACCTTGTGGAGCCTGARCAAGAACAGGTTCTTTGTTCTTCTTTCAGAAGTACAACTTAAGGGTAATGGCTTAGATACCATAGCAGGCTTATGGATGTGGTTCTGAAGGATGGAAATTGCTTTTGCAATTATCAGCAACCACTGAATCTAAGGTGTAGAAAGCGTCTCAAATGGGAAGAGTATTCCTGCCCAAGAAGTATTCTAAGAACTAGACTAGAAATACCAAAAGAGAGAGGACAGTTCCGTTAATATATAATTCTTTGTTGCACTATGGTACAACTTCCAAGGAGAGGGGAATATATGACTATCTAGTCCATAGGTGGGTGAGAGCTGGGGAATATGGCTTTGAATCGCTTTTGCAAGGGAGAGAATTGACCCTCTGCAATCACACTGCCGTAACTGCTGCACTATACTATGAAAAAATGTGGAGGAGCTCTTCCAGCTCCATTTTAGAAAGAAAGGGAACATAAAAATTCTGAGAAGCACAGTGCTGCCGGTATGCCAGGAGAGCTCTGAGCATGCCTATGGCATCAGCCCCCTCTGGAAACATGGTAAACAGGAATAACTAACTTGCCCCACCCACGGTGGGTGATAAAATGAAAATTGCTSAGAGGCAGTTCTGTACATGCACAGAGGCATAACTCAGAGAGCTTTAGAATAACAGCAAAACACACCTATTGAGCCAGATGTAGGCARTGCCTGAAGAAAAGACATTTTAGATGCTAAATTGGAATATAGTCATCGATGTCCTCAAAGGCTTCTTTGTAGAGATCCTCTATCTCTGGTCCCATAATAGATATTTATTAAATATACATTGTAACTTCCTTCATGTTGGACAAAAACCAAGTTGTCTTCCAGTCAATTATTGAAGAGTCTATAAAATAACACTGAAGACTTCTAATAATTTTTTGTGGGGGTGGGTGGGAAGAGGAATCAGTGAACAAATCTCATATGGGAATCATTTTATCCTTTGGTGGGAGGAGAGAAGGTGGGTGCTGAGCTGCAGTCCTGCCACACAGAGCAAGACATCAGTAGAAAAAGGACTTGTTCCTCCCATTTCTAAATTCCTTCAGTCACCTTCCATCCAAACCATCTTATCAAATTACCTCCCTAAATCTAGAGCCTGAGTGACCAGCAAAAGCAAAGATGCCTATTTAGGAGAGGGAATGTAACCATTTATACTGCCCTTCATAACRAAATAAGCTTTGCTTAGCCAAGCTTAACCTTATCCCCAAAGTTTTGCACTCCTTTTTGTTCTGTGTAGTATATTTGCTGCAGCTTCATTGACACTATTTATCTGTACAAACAGCCACCAAGCCAGCATCCTTGAAATCTTCCAGAGAATTTAAAGAGAAGAAAGTTTGGAGTCTAACTAATCATGAGGAGATAAGAAATATTCACTAGCTGAAGGCAAGAAAGAGATTGATGGAAATGCATTTGGAAAAGAATTAAAGGAGGTGATGATTAAAAAAAAACATCAAGAAAGAGTTTGAGGGGAAAAGCAGAGAAGTGAAAGGGAAATACAAGAGTTGCATACTAAGAAAAGTAAGTGAGCAGAATAGAAGAGAGAACAGATTTACAACATTCTTCCTCCTTTTACTATAGCAGATTGTTTATAGTTATTACTACAATTGCCTAAACAGTATGTCACATAGATAAAAGGTTCGATGATGGAGGCAGAAAGACAGGCTCAGTGTCCATTATCAATTTGAGAGAGAAGCTGCTTGTGAGAAGTGACCCTGTTTAGTCAACTGGAAGAAGAGATGATGGAAACTTAAGAGACTTAGAAGTTGGAGTGGAAAGAGAAGGAATAAGTAGTTCAGCTCTCCCCACACATCACTTTTAAGAGTCCTTCTGGAATACTGCATTTTGCTCTGGTCACTTTAAAACTAGAGAGATTTCCAGACACATGACCTGAATCTTTACCTTTCTAATTGTTTACTCTTAGCTGCAAGATCTTTGAAATGGAGCATCCAGGAGACTGGCTTTGGTTTGATTTTTCTTCAAAACTATATTTTACAAGAGGTTGGGCTTTTGATTATGTTTCTTCTCAAGAGCCCCTGGTTTCTTTGACATTCTGGCCATTCAGAAAAGCAATGCCTGGAAACAAATATTTTTGTTATGAGATTTTTCTCATGCAATTCTAATTTTGGAGAGAAACTAGCCTTAATTCAAATATGAAAATCTTTATAGGACTCTTTACAAGAAGATTGATTTTTCAAAAAAAGGAAAATRCTTACAAATAGCATCTGTGCAATGATTAAGTACAGGTGAACTTCATAGTTCAGTCTTCTATCTCCCAGGAGAGTCTCCAGCTCCAGAGGTGGTAGCTTTAAGAGATGACTGATATGCTTAAACAGTTATTGATACAGAGACTGGAATTCAGGTTTGCCCATTCCCACATGACAGTCTGCGTGACTACAGCAAGGAAGCATYCTCATGCCTATTTTCTGTTTCTGGATCAATTTTCAGAATATAGTACRCAAAATATAACAGGAAGGTACTACATTTTGCATCAGCGACAGTGTGTTAGGTACAGTCGCAGCACATGTAATGGGTAGGATTCCTCAGACAACAAGGGAGCACCTTTCGCAAAATCTAATAGAGCATAGAGAAGACAGACCAACCTTTGGGTTCTTCAGCACCTACRTACAGCAGACAGTAGTTCAGTTTCACTTAAGTATTTCCATAACAAAATCTTACTGGCCTATAAAAGCCATTTATAAATGCCTCACCAAAATGCCTCAAGAYGCATCATCCCTGTTGGTATGGCTGCCAGAATGGTCAGTTAGAAGCACTGAAACTTCTTATGCCAACGATATCCTGGAGTGGCACATCTTGTAGCACCTTCACTGAACAGAGCAAAGCCTGAACCATGTAATTTGCAGGGAAGAAAACCTGAGACTACCACAGTCTGCTCAGGTGAAACGTGCATCCAGGCACTGTGCTGAAAGCACTTCACCTGCTACTCAAGCTTTTAGGTTTTCTTGCTCTTTATGCACACACATAAACCTTCTTGTTTCAGTCTCTTCAGTCTTCATGCACCTTAAAACATGGGATTAGTCATAACACTTCCTAATTCACTTACTGTCAAATATAGCTAATGCTCAGGCCACCTCTCAGGAAATCCCTTGGTCCTGTTGCTCTCAAGCTAAAGCACTATGGTAAAACCTTCCAGTCCAGACTATCTTTTTCTCTAGGGAAAGGGCAAGAAAAACTACCTATTTCTAAATCATTATTCTTTCTTTAGCTACTCATTGTAATCTGGTTATAGCCTTTTATAATCCTGTTGACTGAGCTGATGAGACATCTCAGGTGCATGTAGTTTAGGCATCATTTCCCTTTGCCTTTTCCCTGCTTTGTGGTGGGAAAAGGCTCACTCATCATAGKACAGGCTGAGTAACTGAATTTAAAATGGCACAAAAGGATTGTATTAAGGCAGAGGAACTTTGGGAATGCAAATACAGTCAGGTATACATGCCAAACARTATCAAGTTCCCATTTATTTCAATTGGAATTAAGCATTGAATTAAGCTATCAGCAGCTGGGCATAGGAATGCTGCATAATAGAAGCTGCATTATTCTGCACAATACACTTTGTTTAAATGAGCAGAACCCAGYTCCTAACAACTGACAGTGATTGTGCCACATTTCTTTTGTTGTGCTGGGCCCCTTGGTTTTAGGAACACAGAACTATTCTAGGTACTAGTTAAAGGGAATTTTCAAATTACATTCAAAGCAGATTTTGAATAACRGTACTTTTTAATCAAAATCATCTTCAGTGGCATCTGTCAACCTTGATGACAGTTGATATTTATTATTAGGAAATCACTGGAACAGTGTTATTAGTATCTCCGTATACACACATAAATTATAAGTAAAGAGAATAAATGGAGATATTCTTCAAAAACAAAAGAAAAAAATAAAAAGTCCAAACTTCTGCTTTGTGTGCTGAGATATTTAACTTATGGAATTGAAACTATTTGTTACCTAGAAGAAGACTTGTTGTCCATAGCTTGTAATGCATATAAAGTTGCTCATCAGTGGATTGCAGCTGGGTCACTTTGTCCATGGTGATATTTCACTCTAAGATGTTTCACCTTTTCCTCATCAGTGTGGTTTGTCCATTCAAGGTTGGGGGCACAGAGTTCTGGGTATGAATGGCACAAGGAGAACTACTTTTCTTCCACATGGTCTTCACTTTTATGAACAATTTTTCTTATTTATTTAGCATAACAGCCTACCTTCATGGTTTTAGATCAGTCAGGTGAAAACAATACAATACAGCTATTGTCAATATGGCTCAACCTCCTCATAATGGACTATGTCAGCTGCAGGTCATACTGGAAAATGCTATCACTGAATCATCATTCATTTGCAAAAATCAGCAAGTTTAATCAGAGGCCATAAATTCTTTCTAAAAGAGGTATTTGTCTTTCAATCTAAAAGTCATGACGAGGTGCCTTATTCCTATTCCTATATTTCTATTTTATTACTGTATTCTAGCTTATTCATTCTAGCCGTGTTATCACCRCTCAGCTGTTATCCCCTTTTTTTCCCTGTTATTAATTGATATCCATACACCTCCTCTGTTCTTCCATACATCCTGCTCTATTTCTCTTGTCTATTAATCACTGCTCATCCCTCACATCTCCTCATTTCCAGTTTACCTTTCCCATAAGTTTTAAAGCTCTTCCAATGAAGATATTCCAGTGCAGGCCCACTCCTAGCTTCTTCATTTTGTTGTCTCTCTCACAAACCAAGAGCAGAAATCCAGTGTTCTTGGAGTACTACTTTGCCTTCAACTTACAGGTAGTCATTATGCCTTACACTAGCGGAAACTCTGCAGGACAACCAGCAGGAGGGCTAGATCCTTCTTGTGGCCAAGCAGCTAAGCACAAGTACAAAACCTGTAAGAGCTGGTTCCAGGAAAGAAGCTGGTTCTCGGGGATGCAGAAATAGAGAAAAGGTTTGCAAGGACCAAAGAGGTCTGCCTGGGAAGACAGAGTTAGGTATGATTTCATTTGTTTTCTGGATATAGGAACAGATCCACAAATGTACTTAGTTGCTTAACAGCTGATATAGATACCCACATATCCTTGAAAACACTGGGAGGTCAGTATTGAGATAAAAATTAATACATATAAAAGTCAATAAAAGCAAGAGTGCCGTTAATACCCTTGTGATCTGGATCTGCTCYTCAGTGTCATCAAAGTTGGTGTAATTAAATTAATAATTTAAGAAGTAGATGCTCTGTATCTCTTACTAGGCACCAATTCATATTTTTATACATTCACAGAGGCACTTGCTCTTAAAAATATGACCCTAAGTGCTAAATTGTATTGAAGATGGAGTTCACATTCACAAGACGCTCAGCCTTTTTTGCAAGTATTGCCCTAAGGCTTTAATGTTGAAGAACTGCTTAACTTGTATACCTTACATCAAAATTATACATCACACACACCTGGAACTGTGTCTTATTACAGAAACAGCATTTCATRTATCTTACATGCTCTTTTTCACTCATAAAGAACTGACCAAGTAGTGCATAGTAATGGTATCACAATTTTCATAGAGGTTTCCTTTGGTACACCAAAGATTTCTCTAAATAAACCTCTCCCCAAGTTCTGGCCTCCTATTCAGAAGTAAAATATCATCAAAATTGTATGATGCATCATAGGAGAAAGCAAATCAGATAGCACACTCACCACTCAACTAAAAATATTTATATATATAAATAATACATACTATACATACTCTTTGGACAGCATTCAAAACAGCTATTATAGATGTAAAACTTAGCATCTAATTATCTGGCTCCCTGTGCAATACATGAACACTCCTAGTTGTAACACCTGAGTAAGTAGTYAGAGCAAGTGGTGTACGTATGGCCATTAGTGATGCCATCATACTCGAGACCTTCTTGTTCTTTGCATGCTTATTTTATCTATTCTAAAATATCCCTTAAAAATCCGCCCCCCCCCCGCAATGCACTCTGAATTCCTGCAGTTTGCTTTGCCGTATCCCATATTCACTGATTCACTGAGCCAAAAACCCTGAAAATTTCCTTTTAAACTTCTTCTATAGGGTAAGAGCTGGTCCGGTTTCAGCCCCCGATCAAACCAATACAAGAGCTACTTTTCCCAGTTTTAAAGGCCCCATTCATCATGGCTCCATGGCTCTAAATGTTGAGTTTGAAAGCAATAAAAATAGAGGTTCACAGTTCAGAAYAAGGAAAAATGTGTCTTTAACCCACTTTCTCCGCATTCTCACTGAAATTTGCCCAGCTCCCCAGTCTTTCACCAGAAGGCACACACACTCTCTTGGTCTGTGCTGATTCTTTGCAGAAGTCGTCTGGTGAAGAGGTCCTCTTAAGAGCTGCCAGTTTCTATCCATGCAGATAGGCTTCAAGCCAGTGTTCCCCAGAATCCTTCAGGGAGCTGCAAGAACAGAGTTAAAAAATTACTTATGGAGACACAATATTCAGCTTCAGGGGAGGCAGAGATGTGTAGTAGTTTAGATGTAAAAATAATGGTTTAGAGGGGGGACAATATACCTGACTAAGCAAAGAAGCTACTTGGAATGGGGAAGAACATGGAAAAAATGGATTAAAAACTGCACAGGCRTCTCATAGACAGCAAAGTCTGTCTACGGAGAATGAGTTGCAGGGATTTAAGGCAGAGAGAAAATCTTTGAAAGGGGTTATTTTTATTCCTAGGGAGAATACTATTACAACATTAAAGGGTATAAGTGGAAGGAGCTGTGTCAGAGACTGCACCACTACCTGGAAGGGGGTCAAACACGCTGTGCCTCGGCCAACAGTGCAGAACCCAGGCTCTGGACAGCACTGTCCCCTTCCCCTGCTCCTGACAARTGACCCATGCAGCAAGGTGTGAGGGAAGGGGAGCTCAGCCCACTCCTTTTTATGCAGGGGGCATCTATCCCTGCTTCAAACTCCCCTGAATACTCCTGAAAATGTTATTGCAGGGCAATTGTGAGATAGCTAGCAAACAGTTGTAACTAGCATCAAAAATACAAGAGGGTACCTAAATGGAATGCTGTTTCCACAACAGAAACAGTATTTCTACATATAAGGATGCTCTATTGTGACTCAAAGCAGGAGCACTGTATGACTGGACCTGATACTGTGAATTTCCCCTCCATCATACCTTGGCCTCCCTTTTCATAGCATGAAGGAGTGCAAGAAAAKCCTTTAAAAAAAATCTAAATAAATGTTGGATTTAATCTCTACATGGATGTTGATTTGAAACAGCTGTTTATGTGCATGTCCGTCACTTGCAAGCCATTACAATGTAAAACCACCCTGTTAGCTGATACTTACTATAAAATGTCCACGAAGGCTGTGAGTAAAGTCTTGCTTTTATACTCAATGCCATGCTTACCACATAGCGCTTTCACCAGAGGAGCTGCTTTCCAGTAGTTGTGTCGAGGCATTGTGGGGAAAAGGCTGCATGATTGAATGAGAGGGAACTGCTGTAAGGTTTGGGCGGTACCACCCGTTGTTGCCTCTGTTCAGAATATGTCCCTACCCTCCCCATAGTTTCAGAATGAGACCAAAGGGTCTCCTAATGAATCTCATCCTGTGTGAGACTACCAGGCMTTTCTCACTTAAAAGTGCCCCAAATTATTCCCACTCTTCTCCCCATAACCATACTCACTGGTGCTCAATTTGGAAGTTCAAGTGCCCAGTGAACCAGTCATTGAACATGGATTGGTTCACGTTGCATGTTGCATGGAGCTGGGAGGAAAAAAAGACAGAAAAAACATGATTTAGCTTTTATTTTTCTGGAAGCCTGGATAACTGAACTTCAGCAATTGATCCCCACCTTTCTGTAGCCAAAAAGGCAATTTAGGGCAAGGGATTATAGCCATAATTGCCCTGAAGAATTAAACAAAATCTAGATTGAACTGGGTTGTTGGGATATAGGTTAATTYAGCCAGCTCTTGCCTCAGGAAGAACAGCCGCTTTGCTGGCATGCACACAGACCTCACTGTGGTTCTTTTGGGAGGTTGTCCTCACATCTCTCAGAAAAGATGTCTAACAAAAAACATTCTTTTGGATTCYTCCAACTAGTATAAGTGGAATCAGGTGCAAAAGCTTTAGAACAAAGACTTGTGTGCACACTGAGGATGGGATTCATGTCACCTACTCTAGATATCTTTAGTCTGAAATCCGCAGCTGAGCTCATCACCTTAGACTCCCTTTAGATTCAACGGAGAAAAACAAAGATGTTTACAGTGCCATTCATTTGACCTGTTCTAGATGCCTATTTTAGGATGAGGTGAATCATGCTCTAGGAATGCCTGTTTCTCACCAATGAATGTAGCACGTGTTCAGAAGCAGACTTCTAGATTTGGTCAGATGAGTCCCAGGCTGGGTCTTTTTCCTTTATTACAAAGAAATAAGCTTAGAAACCACTATACAGGATTATACTGCCATAGGTAGTATGGATGCAGGTAAATGGTATTTACATGCTCATTTTTATCAGACCTAAATTTTRTCTCATCTGTCTTATCTGCAGTAAACCTGTAAAGCTGTATAGCAAAAAATTAAGGTATCCAGTCCTCATTTGCTTCTCCTTTGCTGAGCTAAAAAGAAGATTGAATACCTTTAGTATGTATTAATAATATTACTCAAGAGAAAAGAGTTATGAAAATGTGTCAAAGCTTTTCAGTGAAAAAAATAAGATTTTCTTTTTAATCTTAGTATCCTGTTTTCCAACTAAAAATTTGAAAGGTGTCAACTACTACAGAAATACATGCCCATTCAGTGACTGTCAAGAACAAATCTTGCTAACACAGCTTTAAAGCTCAGAGAACAACAACATTTTCTTTTCCCTGTAATTCAGAACTGCAGACCCATAGTTCCCAGAAGAAAGGAGATTCTCACCTGAGTAGATACCCAGTCTTCGTTCTTATCATAATCAATGTCCATTGGAATGTGGTTCATCTGCGAGACCCAAATAAACCAGGTACTCTCTAGGTACCTGGGCAGATAAACACAGAGACACACTCATCATATCTCCAATCCCATCCAGACTCGCCATTCAAACAGATGCTTTGCTGTCCGACAAAAAAACAGGGGACTTTTCAGTGGCAGTTACTAAGGCCCCAAAAAGCAATAGCCTGAAAACATTTATCTGCCYAGCATCTCGTAAGTCTTATCTTATGTAACAGCACTTCTACATTGTTCAGGATTTTCTGTTCCATTCCTTTGCATTTTAGCCTTTGGAGTTTCTTTCTAGCATCACTGAATTTTTAGTAGCAGATGTCCCTGAGCGGCCTCTCTGAAGTGATAACATTTCTTCTCGGCTAACTATTTACTTCTAAGAAAATTGTAATTTCATTTATTTTCATTTATTCCCATTGAAATTGAATATTGTTTAGAAACAGCAGTTGTGGGGACTCTGGGTGTGCTGTGCATTACCTGGACAGCCAGTAGTACACCATGAAATTGTTAAATCCCATTAAAGGAATATACATGAGACAGACTCTGATGTTGAAAGATACAATCAATAACAGTTCCTGTAAAAAAAAAAAAGAGAGATAATAAGCAAAACCCCACAATCACCTCTGGTGAGGGGAAGGCACACAGTGGCTACATTTTTGCAAAGATTTTGAAACAGTGCAAGTACTTACCAACCACTTTTTCCTCTTGATTAAGAAGTAGAATATAGACACCTGGAAGAAAGGTACAAGTGCAGCTGGGGCCAATACTGAAGGAAAGAATGAGAACAGAGAGACATTTATAATTTCACTGCATCATAAATCTTACAGAATATCAAGAGGGAAAACTAGTCCTGCTGAAAGGTTCCTCATTACAGCTGAAGGGCCAAAGAAAAATTGATCTCTTCCAYTTACACTAACTTCCATTTACACTAACTTTCATGTGTCCACATAACCAGTTCCTCTTTTCATCTCAGCACCCTTCATTTCTTCATCTCCTTCCCATCTTTTTCTTCCTGGCACMTGATTCACCTATGTCCAGTGCCTAACATCACACAATCCTGAGAGAGACACGTGGGGCAATTCTTCCTCGTGTGAAGCTTCCTTAATGCTGCGATTGTCCCTGAGGCTGTGACATCAGTGGGAGTATCTTGAAAACCATTATCTTGGGGAGGAAATGCAGTAGTGATTATTGGGTGGGGTTCCCACAGCACTGCAGGGAAGGGGGGGATACTCACAGCTGAAATACTTATGCTGATAATTGTAAGGCATGAACTTCTTTTTCTTTTTCCCAAGCTGAAAAATAAAAGGACATTGTAATGTGTCAGTTGGAGAACTGAGACCCTTCATAAGGTGTTACTTACTCCTGTCTAAAGAACACATCAAGAACTACRTCTCTTATCTCTTATCCAACCTCTCTTCTTGAAAAGCAGGTGCTGAACTTGCAAAGCAATGGAGAGCTGATTTGAGCTTCCATATTTGGTTATCAACATATGCAGGGGTCAGAGCAGAGTAATTTTTTTTTTAGGAAAGTTGAAAAACTCAACTTAGGTTCTTTACAAAACTGTCAAAAATAACAAAAAGGCTCAGAAAGCATTTGAGGATGCAGGGGAAGTTTCCATAAGGGTAATGAAAGTCCAATCTAATTGATTCCACATACTCATCATAGAGTGCTGAGACTATGGGTGTTCAGGGAGGAAAAGTTTATTAAGATGGAAATAAAGAGAGAGATGTAGACAGGGCAGTGGCTGATGAATGCAGGATGTGGAGATGTGTTTGCTGTGAAAACTACATCTAAATTTCTGTATCAGATGGGATATGGGCTGCAGATGTCCCAAGTTTCTGAGTAATAGAGGAAAGAGTGGTCAGAAATGATGTAAGCATTTAGAGGCTATCCTGTAAAGTCTGTAAATCATTTCTGCAGGATCAAAATAGTAAATGCTATATAAAGACATCTCCTTTTCTTTTTTGTCAAATATTTTGCTTTCAAACACCTGAAACAGCAGCAAAGGGATAGAATACTTGCAATGAACACAAAATGTTTCGTGCATAACAGTTTACTTTTTCACYAGTTGCACAAAAGGATTCCTGATCTCATCTGCAAGTGCTTCTGATTCTTCAAAGGAAAAAATAATAAGGAGGTAAAGCAGAAGATGCCAGGCTATTTCCAAAGCTCCCCTACTACTGAAAAAAAAAAMCCTAAACACCTCAAGGATGTCTTCACTGGGTCAAAACTGAAATGAAACAAGTGAACCGGACTGAAATGAAACCAATGAAATCCATTTTGTCCATACGCAGTGTGYCTGACTCCTCTCTGGTATAATGCAGAAAGAGATTAGTTCTTATCTCCTACAGTCTCACCTCTATCCAACCCAGTCTAACATAGAGACAGTCACTCTACCTTAGATACTGTGTGCTCATGCTAATGTATAGCAGCGAGAGAGCGTTCAGAAGATCACTGATTGAAACCTTCCCAATTGCAGCTAACAGTTTCCTATGAATAAGCACTTTGTGTAAGCTCTCTTTAYAGGAATCTTTCTGAAAGAGCAGAGCTGGAATTTCCCACATGTTTTGTAGAGTTGTAATTTCTTTGCTGATCACCGGCCTAAAGGAGAGAGATGTTATTTGAAGAGGCTGCTTGCTARATAAGAGGTCATTTCATCACCCTATGAGTAAACAGAATTGCTGTGGAAAGAGAAGGCAAAAGAAAACCTCACCTATCCAAACGGTGTCTGAAATCACAGTGATTCAGGAGGTTGTGCCCATGGTTTTTATTTTTGTGAAAGACAAAAAATTTGTGCTTAAGAAATATATTTGCTAAGTTTGCRTTTTGCACATAGCAACTATATTGCTCCTGAAGGATTTAGCTACCAGACAGCTCCCACAGGCAAAAGGACTCAGAGGAAACATCTGACTCACTATCTACAATATCACTAATGACATCTAACACTAGTGCAAGTGGACTGACTCATTCTCTGAAGGCCTTTGAGGTGCTTACCATGCTCTTCTAGCAACACAGGGAATGTAGGTGCTTATTTTAAGACTTTGCTTCTCAGGACTTGGTGCCCATGCATCATAATAACAAGGTCTGAGCTAGGTGCTTAAGCCAGATGCCTTGGACTTCAGCACAATGTCTCCAACCTGGTTGGAAACTTATGGGAGCATGCCAGAAAGACTCAGGACTCACAGAGTGAACAGTTGGTCCATGAGACTCTCAGATCTTAGTGCACTTTGGAAATTAGCATGAGTTTATGCAGGAAGGAGCAAAMCAGATTATTACACCCCACTCCATAGCTTTCCGGCTTTAAAATCTTTTACCCCAATGTCTCTCTGTTTCTCCAGACATCCCTATACTCACCTCCACAGAGAGTGTCTTCCCCAAGCTGAACAGGAGAGGGTGCATGTTGAGATCAGGGTCTTTGCGGAAGCAGTTGGGTTTGGCATGGTGCTGGTTGTGCAGGTGATTCCACCAACTCGCAGGTAGCCCCTGCAGGACAAACCAAAGATCAGGGAGTCGAACTAGAACAATGTCAACAGCTACAACACTATTTATCCACTTATTAACAACAGCTACGCTATCCTCCCCCAACAGATGATGATGCCTGAATCTACTGACGCTCCCATTCATCGCGCTGTTCAGATTATTCCCAGAGAATATTCCCACAATTTGGCAATTACCTTCAGAACATTTATCACAACAATCTGCAGCAATCGATTCCATTTAGGCTTCCTGAAGACAGAGCAGTGTCCTAAATCATGTTGGAACCAGCTCATCTGGATCTGGAAAACAAAAGGATCACTGAGAAAASCGAATCACAGCAGTTAGTTACATTTATTTTCCCTTGGGAGCCTCCAAACCTTCATAGTATGAGTGCATCTCCATTCTGATTTGGAGAAAAAAACATCACCTGTTGTCCTCTGGGCTCAATGCTGACAGCTTCCCCTCAGGTTACTGCCCAGTAAAGCTGCTCAGTGCCAGATATTGTTTTTATCGTAGCAGCAAGAGGGTAAGCAGCAAAGCACCATTACATTTAATTTGACTGTTACAGCACAGAAGCCTATTGCTCTCACTTGCAAATATATAATTTCAAAGTTACCAGCTAGGAAGTACAAGATTTTCCAAATACAGAGTTTCACTGCATTTCATATTCCTATAGGAATACAAAAAAAGCTCCTTTTGGAATATCTGCCTTAAGCAAAGGGAACAGATGCTAGCAAAAATGAGTTACTCTGCACTGGTTTAGTGAACGGCTGAGCAAACCTGGGGTTTCAGCACTCCGAAGAAAGTCTTGCTTTCTTTCTCCCCTCACTCTCCAACCCCTCTCTTCCAAGGGCCACAAAGTGCTGTTTCCTCCTTCCCTGCACTAACCCTGACATTTATCATGCCCTTCTATGAACTTATTCGGTTTACTAATCCAGCAGAAAACTATTCAGGATTAGTGGGAAGAATTGGCTCATAAAGGACTCAACAAGCATCAGAGCCATCAGGAAGCAAACAGAAAGAACTTGGAGCCAAAAGTGGAGTTAAGAATGAGATATTCCCTCTTTTGGCTGGGAAAAGTGATTAGATCAACTCTTCCCATCTTGTGAAACTGGCACCTCTAATTCCCAGCACTCCTCCAAACATAGYGAGCAGCTTGTCAGCAAAACTAGACTTGCTGGAGGCAGTGGAATTTGTGATGGAGAACATGCTTCTTGTCTTCAACCAGGTTACAAGGATCTAAGAGAAGGCAGTAAAGCAATGACAAGGATAGGAACATTTCATTAATCCTCTCCATGTGGAAGCACCAAACACATCTGTGTTGTTGAATGGGTGTCAGYAGTTTACCTGAGCAATGGTGAAGAGTGCAATGCCAACAAAGAAAGGCACTAAGGATATCCCAAAATACCAGACTATGAGCCAGGATGCAGCATCCAATATCAGGATGTGAAGGAAAATCAGGAAGAAAAAGATGTGATTTGGCTTCAGAAGTCCCATCTTCTCAACAGCGCAGCGCAGCTCACGAAAATCCTCTAAAAGTGATTTCTGTGGATAAAATGAGTATTAATACACGGTCTATTTTGAAAATGTAACAGAGCAGACCCAGGAATCCCAGGCTAGCCTTGGACACTGGTGGAGATACTCTGTAAACCTTCCATCAGAGGGGTCTCTGTGCAAGAAGGAGCACAAGATCAACAGATCTTGTTTAGCTCTGACACTGGAAAACAAGGTGCTAGCATGCTCTGTTACTGAGACATCACAGTGGGAAGACCTGAACAGACTTTGAGGCTTATTCCCCAACCCAGGTACAATTTTAACTATTCTGGGACAGCACATGTTTTCATGCATGACTACTGCCAGCAGCCTCCCCACCACCTAGCACAGTGTCAGGCATGCTGTTTCAGAAATTAGATCTGTGAGCCCTCTTACTTTGCTCTCCTCCCACACAGAACCCCACTCCATTCCCACAGCTGGATTCTAGGATACTCACTTTTTTATTAGACTCAGAGCTGGGCTGATCCGGTGCCAACTCCCCAATCACCAGAGATTTCAAGTATTTTTTCACCAGAGCCTTATCATTGTGAAATGCTACAAAGGCATCCTGAGAAATACACAAATGAATGGGGTTAGAAAGGGGCTGTGTCCAAAAGCTAGATGCCCAGCCCCTACATTTTCCAAGTCATTGATACATTACATGATCCCAATTCCTTTGGTCCAGAGATTTTTAGWTTTTTGTTCCTTCTAATTGCTCATGTATTTCTTTGCCATCAACTGGAGGTAGGCTCAAGGAAGCTGGAGATGTTTCAAGAAACCAGATGTCATAAAAGCAGCTGGGTGAGGCTGGTAATAAACTTGGAAGTATTTGATGAAAAGCTCTTTGCAGAGGGAAACATGCTCTTTCATCTGTTTGTTTCAGCACAGTCCTTCCTTAGAAGGTTGCAGCCAACAGCCCTGCCCTATGGATAGGACCAAGGAGTAGGAAAACAGGTCTGTGAATAAGGTGTGTCTTTGCCATGCTTGGGAGAAAAAAATGATGTCTTTAAAATACTGCTTTTATTGCACTAGGGCCCAAGGAAATGTGGGCTGAAGCTCCATACAGGACTAACACAGCAGGGTATCTCTTGCAGTTCCCTCAGGTTTTAGGACTGATCGACCTTCTGGGGATCTGCGTAACACTAGTGACACAAAAAGGTCTATTCAACYGTCATTTACTGTCAACAGTTTTGAAAGGAGATCTAAACTGTGGAACTGAGGAGATGGAAAAACCAAAGCTCTTGCTTAGCCCATCTGCTTAGTGAATTTTCCAGAAGGAAGGCAAAGAGGCTAGCTATATTCCTTGTGCAGTCTGGCACTCCTGTTGAGTTCAGGGAAGACCCATCTCCAAGTACCTGAGTCTAGAAGAAGTCTGAGAAAGGTGACTTTTTGGGTAGATGAGCTTTCAATAGATATCAACTAAGTGGCACTTTGTCACAGCGAAAAATTAGAAACTCTGCCCAGACCCAGGGGACTGTGAATACCTTTCCATTATGATTCTGTGCCCCTCATCGTATAGATTTTTATGTATCTCTCTCTCTTCCCAGGCGTTCCAAAATGGAATCAAGCTACAAGTCTCTATAYTGCAGCATAGACTCAGGAGCCAGAATCCTTTTACCCAGCATTTCCTATCTACACTCTCAGTATCACAGACCTTCATCAGAGAAATGCAAGCTTTTCAGTCCTGCAACCTGTCCTTTCTTCTCCCCTCTCTTACATTCTGGATTAACTTTAAAGACTATCATCTGCAAAGCACCTAACCTCTAGTATCAGTGTAATGCTCTGCAATGCATATTGTCTTTATTTGCAAAGCAATGCACACAGAGGAAGCCAAGAATATGTAGAAAAAAGTCTTGGATCCTGGCTTTAGGCAAAGGCATGTACCAGATGATCTTTTGAGACACCTTCCAGTCCYGCTTTTTTATGAAAGTGTATATTTCTCAAAACAGATGAACACAACATTCAGCAGTATTTTAAAAGCAAAGATAATGTTAAAGATTAGCAGAAGAAAAATTGAGAGCAAGACAGAAGAATGTCATTATGATGCAACATAAATCTACAGTGTACCCACAAGCTTGATCACTGCATGTGGTCCTTCTCTCTTTAAAGGGACACAGTATAATTCTGTGTAGGAAACAAAGATGACCTGAGTTTTGGAACAGCTCTCATTCAAGAAGACTAGCTTGGAAAAGAAGTAAAAGGGCAAAGAGTTTTAAAAACCATTAGTAGCATGGAGAAAGTGATAGAAAATTTATTCATTATTTTAATAACACAAGAATGAATGAAATTATCAGGAAGTAGGTTTCAAATGGACAAAAGTAATAATGTATAATGAGGAAAAAATAGATTGTAATATTATTGTAACAACGAGTACTAGTAAGATCAAAGGCAATTCTTTAAACTCACTCATACCAGACAAATTCACAGAGCATAAGACCTCTGGTGTATATAGAACATGATAATCCAAACACAAGCTTGAGCCAGAAGTCCCTACACTGGTGATTGCAGAAGCTGGGAGGGCATAATGTGGGGACAAATCATTCCATGCATTCTGTATTCCTATACTCCTTTTGCAATAGTCCAGTAACAGAAACTGCAGGAAACAGGGTACCAGGCCACAGGGATCTCTGAGCTGCCTTGGGATGGTTGCTCTTATGTACTTAAGAGTGGCAGCCTCAACATTTGTCCCTATTACTGCAACAAGCTCATCACTGCATGGCACAAAACATTATGCAGAAACCAAAAGGGTTGTGTTTATTTAAAACTGGCACATTGATCTTTGAGTAAGAACACAGTTTTCATGGAAAAAAAGGATTTTTAGCATTGGCAGCATGCTAAGATCTTTTTTTAGAGGCTACAGTGAATTAGCATATGCAGAAGGTTTACCAGAGCAGAAATACTGGGGAAGATTACAGGATRGTGAGAGAGGTGACAGTAGTTGGTGAGCAGGATCAGTGCCCCTTCTTCAGGTGGCCCTTGGTGCAGCATTGTGCAGTCTCATATCATGCTATGCACRTGCTGCACCGCAGATACACAACCCACTCTTTAGATCAGGGCTGAATCTGYTCCTCAGTGAACCTATCAGAGAGCTAGAGAAGAAAACAAATATGACTCAGAGGGGTTTTTCTTTTCATTTGAGAACACTAGGTTTTTTGCTGTCTCAGTTTCTAGCAGGATGAGAGAAATGAAATGTGAAAATAATCTATCTATCTGACCCATGAGTTAGAAAGTGCTATTCCATTTTACAAACTTAAAACTGAGGACTAGACCAGATAAGCAGCTTTCTTAAAGTCAAAAAGTCTATCATGACAYGGTTAAACCAGGATCTCCCACGTCACAAGTTTATGCCCTAATCTTGGCCAGGTTTCTAATGTACATATTTCTGACTGAAAATTCAATATCAACTTTCAGTGAATAGTCTGTGAGATCTGCTTAAAATGTATTATTTCTGTCAACAAACAACAAATTATTTTACAGAAATCCTCTATATCAAAAAATTTTGCAGGAATCTTCAGAAAATCTGCTTTTGAATAATGACTATTTGTAGATTTTTTTCCTCATCTTCTGTAGCCAAATGTCATCCCTGCTGATCTCTCAGTTTTCTCCTGTAATCTTCTATTTTTTCTYCCTCTGTTGAAATAACCTCTTTGCTCAACTGTCTTCTCCTTCACTCACGTGTACAAAAGAGTGTCCCTCTCTTGATAACCTCSTCCTCTTGCTCCACTGCCCCACAAATTACTTTCCCTTTATGTTTGGATATTACCTCCTCCTTATCCAGCCCCTTGCTCTGTCTTTGGTTACCTTTTGCTTGTCACTGATGGCACCTATGTCACTCTGAAAGAGCAGCCTTGGAGTGGCAGTTCACATCGAATGTAYCACTTTCTACCTCTTCCCTTTCTCCCAGCTGCAATGCACACACTTTTCRGGCATCTGGAAGACAGCTGGCCTGATCATGCCTGGTGGCAAGACAACCTGCATGGATATGGTCTGTTTATGCCAGGGTGTAATGAGCCTAAACAGAGCTTTACAGTTTGCATAGCAGRTAAGTCTGACCTCAAGGGTATCCAGAAGGGCATCCTTAGAGACAGCACAGACCCACCCACTACATTATCTGACTAAGCAGAGTGCCAAACACCACAAGCTTTCTCTGCTGGAGTCCCACCATGTCATTCTGCCCTGATAATGGACCACCTTCCTCAGCTGACTTTCCAGATCTTACCGTAGCATCTTGYCCAGCATAATGGCTAATAACTCGGCTTCCTCCAGGGTGCCGTTTGGAAAACTCGCTGRTGTCGTAAACCTTCCTGTCAATCACCAACCACTGCTCCCGACCTTGGCCACGGCCATTGTGGATTCTGATCTCCTCCCAAGTGAAAAGCTGTAGAAAGGCTGCAATAGGTTGTGTTTYCTTTTTGGTAGAGCCAATCTGTGGAGCCATCTGCAYTGCTAAATGCATGTTCAGTACTGAGATTCASTAGTCCAAGCTTTGTAGCACTCTGYCTAGGCGGAGGCTGAACCATGTCAGCCTGCCCGTTATACAGCCCCATTCCCAGCCACTCCCCACGTTCCCAGGGCTGGTTGGCTCCCTTCATCCAAACACACCCTTCCAAAGCTCCCACCTCTTCCATGTTCACACCAGGCACTTCGACACACCCTTGAATAAAAGCCCTGTTCCTTCTTGCCCTTTTTGAGTTTTCTTTGGAAGGTCTGATTGCGCATGGGAACTGTAGGCTACTTCACCAAGTACAAATGTGCATACATACAAAGACATGAATATTTAGGAGGCTGTTATTCAGGTAAATGAGATGGTAAAATGACAAAGAGAGCTATTCAGTGAGCACCTTCACAGAGCATTACRAACTGGATAAGGTAAGCTGTTAACTTGTTTCCATAATGCTGAATGAACATGGGTGTTAGCCAGAAGAGAAATCTGAGCAAGGCTCTGCATGTCTCTGATGAAAGAAATACACAGTGACCTTGTTAGAAACCTGAAGCACTGTCAGCATCCTGTAATCCCGTAATCAGTCATTAATGTTAAGGAAGCCTGCATTTACCATACAGTGGAACTCCATAATGTCACACAGAGCCAAAATGAGATGGCTGTAAATRAGCCTGTGCAGAAAGCCAGAAGCTGCTATTAAATGTTTGCTAATTTCTCTCATTTAACTGTAATGCCTGACTTCAAGGTCTGGAGCCAACTGTGCTAGCATACTGGAAAGAGYAGACTGCTCCAAGGCCTCTAAAGGTCTTGCCACAATCCAAGCTTCAGGTTGTCCTTGGTCTTTGAAATTTGTCTTGTTGCTAAAATGACCCTRCCAAGCTAAATTCAYGCGTCTTTCTTAACTAAAGCATTGTCAATCAAAATACCACCAGATCACAGTGAAATTAAAGAAAACATTACTTTTCCCCGGTTAATTTAGCTTGCATATTGGCAATACTTTGCATGCAACTGTTTTCAGAGTTTCCTGTGTGTAGCCCAGGSATTTAGTCATCTCATTGTTCAAGTAATTCATTCATAAGGCAGCAGACATTAAAAGATTGTGGGGTTGAGAATAAATAACTGAAAACACCAAGTTTCCGTGCAGATTAGGAGTTTCTAAAACTATGTTTAATGGCATTGCTTACATGATTAGCCTTACTTAAATATCAGTCTTGYTGAGCCAAAAACCTAAGTATCTCTGACATGCAGAGAGTGTCTGGCATGCAGTAAAGTAAGAATTCTAAGCTCTAATAAATAGCAAGAGAAGTCAATGACATGCTTTCTTATGGAGTCCCATACAACTTTAATTAGCCCTGGGAACATGAAGCAATTTTGCAGGTGAATCAGAATCTATGTAGACAGAGCTGAGTTTCTCTGCCCTGCTCTGGCTAGACTGAAGCCTTGTTGGAACAGCACTGTGCCTTCGTTAATATAAAATTGTGTTCCTTCATGGACTCCAGGTCATTCTCATTCAAGACTCTCCCATTTGACTATTACATGTCACACTTCAAAACAACAAGGAAACCGAAATCATTAAAAATCTTTCCTCTCCAGCATGAAARTTCAGTGAGAATCCATCATTCAGGACAAGGCTACCTTCTGGAACATCTGCTGAATCTTTTAAAGAGACAAGAACTTTTGCAGACTGGCAAAATTTTGTTCTTAAGAAATGCTTGGAGCAAAAAATCCAGTAGTTATTTGCTTGATGTGAATACAAAAGATTCCATAGCAGTCAGGAAGAGAAAAGGATAGGGCTTTCTCTTTTCTTTAGTATATTCTAAATTAACGAGATACCACCTTTTATCTTAGATGTGGCTACATTTCAGGAAGGTCCAGCACTTTCAGAAATGTCAAGAGAAACCRAAAACAAAACCAAGCTTTTTTACACAGGGCACAGAGCCAAGTTTGCAAGTGGAGGCTCTCTTCTCTTTACTGCCTTGAGGCATCTTTTTTKCCCAAATATTCAAAGTCTTTATTAACTTTATTTCATTCCCTAAGTCAGATATTAGTAGGAAGTCAACACATTCTTTTTTTTTCTGTAAGAAAGCAATCTCCATACTTTCAGCAGAAGAGAAAAAAAAAAACAAAACTGTGGAAACTGTACCATTTGGATGGTAGCAAACTTGGCTTTCACTCTTAGCTTTGGATTGCATTTTGTGGGTAAACTATAAAAAGCAGGATGGATACTGAGAACTCTGCGACATTAATTATAGCAAGGCACAAAGTTAGGTTCTGCACAAGCACCGTAAGCCTTCTCATATAAACCTTCACACAGAACAGTAAGTTGCATATTGTTTTTATTGCATTTCTGAATAAGCTATTTAAACCCCCACACACAGAACATGCTGCAATGCTGCACAAGGAAGCAGTAAAACTTAACATGGTTTGCTAATGCAGTTCTGATGTGGCCTTCTCATACATATGTCATTTGTAATTACACACCCAGATTCTTTGTAAAAGATGGAAGATACCAATCGCTTCAACAATCACCATCTAGTTAATATTTCTATTTTGTGTTTCTCATTCAACCTGCAAYTCCTAAGCAATATACCCTCTTCACATCCTTTAATTTCACAGAAGTCATATCCTCAGGGGCTTTTCTGTGGTTTTAAGATATGAACTCTAAACAGCTGCTAAAAGCCCTCTTCCCCACCCCTCCTCCCAGAAGCACGCAGATAACATTACATATATTCTTTCAGAGAGGAATTAAGACAAAATGGTTCAAGCTAAAAGTGTCAAATGCCCATAAGAAAACCATTTCATTTTCCCACTGTCATATATTTGGGATTGACTTTTTTCAGACTACTCAGCATTTTTATAGCATTATTTATATTCAGTGGAGATCGCCCACTGATTACAGAGACACTTCTTAATGCTCTGGATGACTGAAATCCTCCATCCACAAAATAAAGACCCTGCAATAGGTGACAGGACTTGAAAGTATTTTAATACATGACTTGTGCAACACCAGTTAGGAAAAAAGTAGCATAAGCAGGGATTAAAACAACCACCATGATTCCACTGCCTACACACAGAACACCTTCTTCTTCCTTCTGTCTTTCCCTTGGTTCTTTGGCCACCTTCCAACTTCTGCAACATATGAGGCAGATCCTGCAACAACTTGCCTCCTTCGCTATGCAGCCATAGTTCAAATCTCAAGCACTAGGCAGCTTTTGCACTGGATAAATAAAGAGACAAGAGCAAATGCAATCTAAACTCGTACAGCTAAGAAACCTCAGAGTATTGACTGCTCCCCCCCCAGTCCGGTGTAATCAGCAGACCTGATGAAGGTGCATCCATGCCATCATCCACRTCACTGATGACATTAARCTCTRCTGGCCCCAGTATTGATCTCTGGAGAATGCCACTTCAAATTGCTGGCTTGTTTACATTAAAATTAACTGYGAGCCTGCTAAAAAAGGTTTCTCAGTTGCTAGGTTTTTAAATGTACTGCAGCCACCTGCTGTCATTGATTAGATTTGGAATAACCCACAAGATAGCCCAGAGTGCCATGTCTTTCCACATTAATACCTTATTTCCAGAAGAGAGCAAAGAATGAAGTGATTGGGATACCTTGGAAACCTTAGGTTGCTTGCATAAAAATTTGCTGSTAAGCAGCTTTTCCTTCAATCAGGGCAGCCTTTATCCAACCACCTATTTTCAGAAAACCTGTGGGAACTGAGTATCTCTGAGACGTTAACCTTTCTATCAAATTTGACTGAAACTGGCCAACCATTATTAGGGAAGATGGGTAATCAGACATAAACATGCCTAAACTTCCTTCCAACCAACACTGGATGAAATGAGTAATTTAAGTAGTTTAAAGGCATGATTCTGCTTCCTCYCTTCCATTACCATGATGTAGATGGAGAATAATTCATTTGCCATCAGAAGAATTAAATCAGGATAAAACTACTATGAGTGACARCACAAGAAAGCTTGTGAATGAGGAATAACCTACTTTACACAGCTGACCAGTGCACTAAAAGTGAATGTAGCATGTCATAAATTCACAGCTTTCTGCAGGAGCAAGTTCAAATGCTACATGTATGCAGGCAACTCCAACTCATTTTCTGAGATTAATCTGAAAAGCTGAATGCTGCCCATCAACAAGCCCTATGTATAATTCTAAATATGCACTTTATTCTTTAAATAAGAAATAATACTGARATGTGACAGAAGCAGCTTAAGTTATTCTTGTTAAATTTATTTTTCCTAAGCAAAACTCAGTTTCTGCTTTCACTTTGAACAGCCAAATCTAGAGTTGTCAGGCCTGTAGCTTCACCACAGGCTCACACTGCCCTTCATGATCGCCCCTCTGCTCTGCCCCTTCCTCCAACACGTATTACTATGCATATTCTTAGCAGAACAACATATGCATTTCAACTCAGAGACATGTATCAACCTTAAACTTCTATGTCCTACCCTCTCCACAGGGAGCCCCCACTTCTTGTAGTTCATATTTTTATTTATAGGGCTGAAGAAGCTTTTGCTACTTGCTTTAATTTTTTTTGCAAGTTTTAACATTCTTTGACATTTAGCAATTCCTACTTGCCCTTCCATGACCCAGYTTAGCCTTTTCACCATTCTTTGCGGCCCCCCTGTTCCCACTCCTAGTCTGCCACAGAGATGGTTCTTTATCAATCYGAAATTCCTTCCTGAGCTTATTTCTCCTCTCCTTGCTAGGACACAGGTACCGTAACGTTTTAACTCTGTGACTGGARCATCCATCTGTCAGGTGTTCAGCTTCCCAAGAATGGTTAATTCTACAGCAAATGGTCTCAGCCAGTTTATGCTCCGAAAGCATGARTAAGAAATTTAGCTCAGCATCCCCAAGATGGCCTTTGAGGACTGGGCCACTGCCAAGGCAATCCTGCTCGCCTTCCTTGTTATGGAAGCCCCAGCTCCTTTTACTCCTGGGCCAGACTCCTGGACCTCTCTCTGACAAGTTCCTCACTGAGACGAACAGCAGGCTGGAGCACGCCATGCCTCCAGCTCCTCCAATACAAAAACTTTGATCAACATAAGAGAGAAGAGGGTCCTGATGAGTCCTATTGCCCTGATATGCCTTAGGTAGCTTTGCAAACTCTCTCTTTTTWACTTTCAGAAAAATCCCTAAGTGTTCTGCCTCTAGTCTTGCATCAGATGACGCAGAGTTTAGGAATCTAGTCTAGTCTATCCCTGCCTTAACATGTTCTGCCTCACAGCAGTTACGCGTGGTGGCTATCTTTGTTAAAGCAATGTTGCTCTCTCAGAAGAGAAGTTTTTTTCAAGAAAAGGAGATGTCTGTAAGACAGACCGTAACATGAACCAGCTACTCAGCATGTCTGTTCTGTAATCTGAATTAGACTCCATCAGGCCTTTTTCCCTTATTTATTCCTGTTTCCCAGTAACTTGGGAATATTTTCTCAGGACAGAAGTATCCGTAGCTTTCTAATTTTGAAGGAAGTCACACATTTCTGATTTGCCTCTTGGGTGGGGGAAGAAAATGGAATAAGACAAAGAAAACTTCAAAATCACCAAAACATAATCTGAGCTTGCTGGTAGCACCTTTTCTTTTTCTTGGGCAACATCATGCATTTATTACTCCATCTTGTTTCTTTTTCATAACTGAGATTGTGAGATGATCTTGGAAAGGAATTCAGACTCATGTGTTAGGACATTTGCACCTTCTCCTGCCAGCAGTTGTTATGATTCTATCTGGCTGTGTATCTAAATGGTTGTTTTAGAAACACCCATGTTCATCCCAAAGGATCTGTTACGCAGAAGGTGACCTAATGATGATAATACCAGCCACAGGACTGYCCTGAACTCTGAGTCAAAACAAACAACAGCTACACCTTACAAGGAATCATCTTTTAGAAAGTGAAGTCACTCTTGAATTTTSAGATTTGCCCTAATGGAGAATCTATCACTGCTCTTGTTATGTTGAACAGAGGGCTAATTAGCCTTGGTACTAAAAATTTGCACCTTCCCTATAGCTTGAAYTGGTCTTGATTCACCTTTCAGCTACTAAGTATTTCTATGCCACTGCCAGACTGAAGAACTGCCTGCTATAAAATTTCTCATTTTATGATSAAGTCACTGCCTCTTTTTCTTGTCAGCCTCCAGAAGCTCAATCGATTATGTTCTTCTACAGTAAAGCACTTTCCTACCACTTTAGTCCACTGCTACATCTCCTCTCTAGTCGATGAACAGGCCATATCTTCTAAGCCACAGATGAGCTTTATCCTGGGAGTTGAATTCCAAAAAAACAGCTCCTCCACTGTTGAAAACGTTCCTCCTTGAGGCCAGATTTGAAAGAAGTGAATTGTTCTGGGCTGGAGCCAGCTCTTTTCCCAGTAATACTCCACTTAACTGGATAATCTTTGAAGTCTGCTGACCCTCAGACTATAGTTAAGACCCCACCCAAATGCCCCATGAATTTGTCCTCCTTTGAACATCTTTGGGGATTGTATCCTTTCCCAGCAACCATGTCTCATGGAGAGGCTGAAGAGAACTGGCTTCACCTAGAATGTAAATGTTCTTTCTTCATCCCTAAACAAGCTCTGCTACAGCACTGGTTATCTTTAACAGTTTGCCTACTCATTAAATTTCTCCTTGCACTGTGCAAATTTAAAATACTTCACYGCTCAGCCTGTACCACTGCCACTACTGTGGCACAAAAAAAACATGTAAATACAGGATATGAGTGCAACAGATTCACAGCACTTCAGAAATACAGTCATAGTGGCCACTTGACTGGTGGTCTTTGAGCAACGAATGGCAGCAGAAGATTATTTAGTCTCCCTACACAATCTGATTCACTGGAGAGACCTTCAAAGAGAATGAATTTGTGTGTTCATTAAGTCTGTACTGGATATTCAGCATAACTTGTAATAATTTTTGTTTTCTAGTATAGGAGCTGAACCAAACAAGGACCTAAAAGCAAAAGGCCCTATGAGCCACTGACGGGAAAGGATATTTTAACACAGTTCTACTTATTAAGGGGGTGAGATGGGGATATAGCTCTTTAGGAGTGCTGCTCTCACATGAGCCAAAAATTGCCTTGCACTATGCATTAATTTCATATTTACTTCCTTTAAATGACCAGAACAGTAAAATAAGACTGGAGACTTTCAATACTCCTGCTTCACAGTTCTCCAGGAGGCTGTGCTGTCCTGCTTCCCTTCTGACACCTTGCTGCCATCATGTGGCTATTTCATAACATACGTTTTAATGCTCAACTGTGAAGCCAAATGGCTTCTACTACATGGTAAATTAGGGGTCTGTGGTGTTCCAGAATGGTGCATCTCAGCGCCTGTTCAGAAAACCTGAAGGGGCTTTTGGACTTGCATTTGAATACTGTTGTGAAATTTCAATACAAAAAGTCTCAGAGGAACCTACCACTATGGAATATAACAGCCCAGAGTGATGTCTTCAGCTGTCACACCACAGGAGAGTTTCTAGCAAACTCAGCGTACTCAGAACTGCTTATCTTTATTCAGGTCCCCTTTTAGTCTCRCCCTTTAGGATTATGAATCAGTTTGTCATGTTATTTTTCCTGGTAAGCCAGGCAATTGGCTTACTGCATCATGGATGTTTCTTCTTTAATGTGGCAGAGAAGAAATGACAAGAATCTCCAAAGTCTCAGGCACTAAAGTAGAACTTGGACACATTGTTATCTTCATAACTGTTCAGTCCTAGATGATCCTAGCCCTGGAGGTAGCTTAAACACAAAGGCATTTAAATTTTCAAAATTAAACATCCAGATGATTAATGTTCTGTTTCTGGTCATTCAAAAAAAGCCTCTCACTGGGCAACACCAAGCACTTCAATATTATTGAATACTTGCAGCCCACTCGACCTGCAAGTAGTTTTTTTTCTGCTTACCTCACTTGTGCCARTACATCTGGTAATCATTTCAAACTTCAAAGTTTTCATGAACTGAGCCAAAGCCTAGTTGCCTTCTWTGAAACACATTGGAAATTCCTGCACTTTTTTATAAAGTATCTCTGTGACTAGAGCACTCAGTATACAGTGATCAGAGAAACCTAAGCTCAGTTCCCTCTTTCATCAGAGATGACAAAAACTTGCCCTGACCTCCGAAGGAGCGCACCTTTCTTGCCTGCTGAAACGGTTCTGCTTGCATGTCGGAATTACAGGTACTGGGCCACAGAAAAAGAGCAGGAGTCAACTCCACTTATGAACCTGGCAATTACGGCACAAACATGAGATGGAAGCATTCTAGCTCCCCTTGCTACAAGGGACAGTCTGTGTGCCAATAGACAAAATTCAGACTTGTGAATCTTGAGTTAGGGAGATGGCTACCAATAGCAAAACACTTAATACCTTAATCCCTCTGGAGGATTTTTGAAGTCTTCCTTGTCTTTAGTGTTTTCTCTTGCCTAGTTTAGGCAGCTCCCTCTTTGTCCTGTTTTCGCCATGGGTATGGAGTTGAGATGTTAAACATTAGCAACATTAGCTGTCCTGACTAGCACGACAAGACTTTTGTCCCTTTGTGGCTTAGGGTCAACACTCCAAGATCAGAGAAAGGTTTTTGACAGCACTCAGCAAGAGATCTTCAAAAATGATTTCTTATTATGTGCTGAAATAATGTAAAGTCCAGTCAAACTTCCTTCTTTTCCCTACTCCCCATTCCAGAATCCTGCTACTGGGAGGAGTGAGAACAACTTCGTTAACATCCATCCTTCCAAGTTTGGAGTGATCCTGCCCGGGAAACACAGAACAGCCAAAGCCATGAGGTTGAGGAGAACCTCTGAAGGTTCACCTGAGGCCTGACAGCCTGTTGAATACAAGCCCTTACAAAAGGCTCTTAATTTCATAAAGCATGTGTACCTTGCCACATATAAAGTAATGCAACTTCCAGAAACCAGGGGTAGTTCATTTTTTCTCTCCTCATCATCATGGAGGAAGAATGTGTGCACAGTTTTGTTTTCATAGTGTTTGTTTTGGTTTGCTCATTTGTTTATACAGCATGTTTCAYACTTAAGTCAAAAAGGACAATGCTGATTAATTGTTCACTTCTTTTGGGATAGAAATGCTGAGGTTTATGACAGTTCTCCTCCTACAGATGTGGACAGGCATTTGTTCCACATTTTAGAGAGTGTTGACTCTTGCACAGACATATTTTATTCTGATGACAGCAATAATTGGTCAGGTAAGGAATTTTATTATTAGACTTTTTCCATCAGTAGTTCTAATGATAAGAGGGAAAAGAAACAGAACAAGAAAAAGGAGCCAAAAGAGTAACTAAGACTGATTTCCTTTATGGTCTTTATGAACAGRTACCCATGATATAATGATAGTTTTATTATTTCCATTAAAATTTCATTCTGTACTTAACAACAGTCTTGGTCTGAGAAGGAGTATTCCATTCCCTCACAAGCCAGTCCTCTTGCGGACATTGACCAGAGAGGGAAAGCACTGTATATTCCTGAAAAGCAACCCACCCCTTTTGAAGACTAAGMCACCCGTTACTTCAGTCTTGGAATCAGGTACATTGTGTCAGACAAACCRACTGAACACAGTTAGTGACAGGGTAAAGAAGAGAGCATAAAACAGATAGAACACCACCTTGTTCATCGACATGAGACAGTAGAAAATGGGACTGGTCCCAGAACACAGTTAAAAAAGCTAAAGGCTTAACRACAAAAAGATGATGGAGACATCTTCATCAGTGTTATGCTAAGTGCTGTGTCCAGTTTGGCATCTGTAACATTGGTGTAGCAAATAAGACACCAGGAAATGCAGTAAGGCTAATACTCCAATAGATGGCACAGTACATGCCCTCTTGGGGTGTGTTTTGAAGGCACATCATCCAACAGAGAATAGACCAGCAATGCACTGGCTGATGTGTGCCTATGGGAATGCAGCCCACTGACTTCTGCTGGYTGAAAGGTTAAATTCATTTAAACAGTAYGCTAAACCCTAACACTTCTACAAATGAATTAAATTTGCTCTCAGCTCAGATAGGAACACCTCAYGCTCCATGCGCCAAAAGTCCCGAGYCCTCTCCACTTAACAAACCATTCATTAGTACAGAGATTCAAAAAGAATTAAGCTTCAGGTAGCCACAGAATGATGACGCTTTTGCTTCCTCAGTAATCCATACARGGATCCAGAGTAGGGATTTCGCATGTTTCTGTCTCTTCTGACTATCAGTAATTGGTTCAACAGCACTCAGAAGTATTGGCGCTGTGGAAACTGCTTGCAGAGACTCCCAGGGAAATTATAAATCTGCAAGTAGCCCAGAGGCCTTCACCGTAAAAGAGATGTGCAGGGTATTGGCATTCCCACTGAGCATGTCACACCCACTTGCCCAGGGAGGGGAGTAACCTGCATTTGCCTGGTTCCCTACCTCAGCAAGAGTCTCTTCCAGTTTGGTTTCTTCTTGTCACACTTATTTCTACAGAACTATTGCCTGCATCTCCTCCTCCTCACCCATATACATACATTTGGGCTCTCATGTTCCCCTCTTCCTCTCGCTTTGGGCACTTCTATTGCCATTGTTAATTGCATATAGATATTTGGAAACATAGCACCTACACAATTTCTTCTTATTGCCTCCCCATCTCAAAAACTCTTGTGTTCTCTGATCTCAYGCTGTCTCAGCTTTCTTAGTTCATTCATAATAATAGCTATCTCACAAAAAATCTATGTTAAATAAGAGATTTTCCTCCTATACACTCAGTAAATGAAATATCAGCAGACAGAAAGGTATCTGTTTCCTGTCCCAAAGCTGCTTCCAGCTTGGCGGAGCCTCCTCCATTCTACTTTTCCATGTAACTCAGCACCAGAGAAGAGGAATGAAAGAAGCATGAGAAGAATTAAGAAAAAAAGAAAAAAAAAAGTCAAATTAATTACATTCATCACTGGAATTAAGCTGGGGCATCTCCCCACCTCTGGCTTAGCCAGCTCTCCCTCCTCTGTGAGGTTTCTTCATGGTGATGACCACAGGAGGCAACAAGGGTGGGGAATTCCTCTGTAAGGATCCACTGCTTTTTATTTATGTAGATAAGCATCAAGCCAGAGTTCCCCCGAATCTTTCAGAGAGCTGCCAGGACATAAAGAGAGAAGCACAATTCCTTAGAAACAAGATAATGAGATATTGGGGGTGAGGAGGAGATTAAATTCYAGGAAATACAGCCCCATGGGGAGAACTGCCATGTTTGGATTGAGCTAAAGAGGCCCTCAGACACCGGGTGATTTAGACTACAGCTCCTTGGAAAGACAAAGGAGGAACAAATCCCTGGGCCTACACAAAACAGACTGGCAGGCTAAAGCAAACAACTCAAGCAGGACCACATGACTTTTCAAGGGAATAAGAAATGTCTGTGGGAGGGGAGAGAAGAAAGGAAGGAAAAAGAAAGAACAGCTGAAAGTTGAGGCTTTTCTTTATGAAAACACCTCTTTCCCTGGAGCTTACTCAKAGAGAAAGGCACCAGACCTAATATCCCATGGACAGAAAGCAGAGCTGATGAAAAGGAGCTCCCCATTAGGTCATTCTTGCTGACACCTTCTGCCTGCTGTTACTGAAACCAGTACTATGGCTGAACAGTTTTCCAAACCCTTTCCATAGTCATCTATGCTATCTACAGCCATTCACAGAATTCATCTGTGAATCAAGCTGGCTGCCTCTCCCCTTCTGAAGTCCATTGCTTGTTCACTCTGTGATACCAGATAGCCCTGCACCTAGGGAACACTGTGGATTGATACTTACTGCACAATGTCTGCAAAGGCGGTGAGCAACGGTTTGCACTGGTACTCAATGCCATGTTTGGCACACAGGGATTTCACGAGGGGGGCCACCTTCCAGTAGTTGTGTCGAGGCATTGTGGGAAAAAGGCTGTGGAAAAAGAATAAGGAGGTATCAATGGCATCAGTCATCATCCCACAGAATTCCTGCCCCTCTTCTGTGCCTAAAACCTAGAAGTGTCTCAACCTCCCCTGGTGACTACAGCCATCAGTGCTGTGTAGCGGTCCCTTCCACCTCACTTCACTCAACACTGGTACTAACTGGAAGGCTGTGTAATTCTCACTCACTCTCATGCCATGCTATTTACATCTGAAGTGGTGTTGGTGCTCACCAGTGCTCCAGAAAGTTTCTGCCCCATCACTTGGGGTTCCCACTCCATTCCCATACAAAAAGCACACAGTTTACCCACATTTTCCTTTGTCCTTGTATTAGCTGACAGAGAGATGGGGACCTTGTAGGCTCTCCAGGCCTAGATTAACTAGCACTCCTTGAAATTCCCTTTGCTTCCCCATCCCATGCTTCAACTCACTGGTGTTCGATTTGGAAGTTCAGGTGTCCACTAAACCAATCATTGAATAAGGAGTGATGAACATTACAGGTTGCCTGGAGCTGAGGGGAAAAAACAGATAGCACTTAAGTGTTTTTCTAGGAATGYCCCTTCCCTTGCACTTGTTGGACATGATGGTAAACAAGTACCAGTTCCTTATCATCACCTGCCCTCTGATCACCTGCCTTCTGATTGAATACAGCAACTCCAAGAGTTACAGGATCCAGTCAATACAAGAAGGCCATGATGCAACGCATGATCAGTAGGGACACAGTTTAGGAGAACAAATCTGACTTCCCCAGTAAGATATGTCATAACAACCATGAGAGTCTTTCCTCTGTGCAGATACCCTCACACTTCTCACTTAAAAAGCTGAGCAGTGGCTTCAGAAGCAAAATGAGAGAAAGCATGAAAGAGAGCACAGGAGAGATGCATCCTTCATGCATGGGAAGATCTTTATCTGAAGAGCATTGCAACATCTCCAGTTCTTTTCAATGAGGCACTTTTGTTCAGCATTTGAGGCTTCCATCTTACTCCTGCACCTGCTTTCTTTGCACTAATCAGTCATTTCAGAGTGAGGACAAGCTGCTTATGTTTTCCACTCTCAATYCCCATCATTTCTGTGATCAGCTGTCTTGGGCATTATGTACCCTGATCTACAACTCCTCCCACTCAGAGTCACAGCTCTTTTGAAAGAGGAGGGTCTTACCTGGGTAGAGAACCAGTCCACATTCTTATCATAATCAATGTGCATTGGGATGTGATTCATTTGTGTAACCCAGACAAACCAGTTACTCTCTATGAACCTGTGCAAACAAACACACGCAAAACCATCACTGACCTTACACCTACGCCATAACAAGTCAGTACAAAATACTCATCCAAGCTAATTGTCTCTTGATAAAACGAACRCCAGAAACCCCAAACATTTGACCAACATATCAGACTTACACAGACCTTCTACATTCTACACAGACACTTTTTACCTTCTAAAGACACAAGCCTGACAGAGAACAACCTCTGTCTTGCCACATAATGAGCATAATGGGACAGAAGAATAGGGAGCAGATGGGAAGGATAACCAGGAGGCTGCAGAAGAGTTGACATGAAGGATCAATGAGAAATAGGTAGAGGAACTGGAGGAATTATAATTTGAATGATACCTGRCTAACAGAAAAAGCCCCAGGATACCTTTCATCTCCAGTAAGGGCAAGTAGGTGAGAAAGAATCGGACATAAAAGGTCAGCATCCAGGCCAGGTCCTATAATGTAGGGAACAGAWAAGACTCAATCAAGAAGAATTAGTGGCTCCCAAATTTACCATCCTCTCTATGTGGACTCCCTTTAAAATCTCCCATAATATCATTTTTTGGTAGATTTTCCTCCCCAGCCCCATCACGTGCAATCTGACACACTCCCCAGACATCCCTGTGCACTCGAGTCATCCTGCRTCTTATGAGCCCAACTTAGGTCAAACACTAGAAAGGACGTAATTTGAAGCACCATGTTTTGTCTGATTCTAAAGAGAAAGAAAGCAATGCAGAAAGCAGAAACCTAGCTAGTGAAAGGGATGAAGTGCTCAAATTTATCTCCATCTCATCCTCTTTGCTCCTCTTTATATTTCTTGTGCTCTCTTATTTTCTTCATGATCATTTTCTCCTGGCTATCTCTATTCCCAGACAAGAATAGAATAGTTTAAGTGCCTGGTCTCTAACCYCCCCAACATCTCAGAGAAGAGATTTCTCTTTTGTGCATTCCTCCTGAAGTCTCTAGAAACCACATTGTTCCTCAAGATTCTRTATTTTCCCCAAGCAAACTCTCTTCCTAACAACTCTGAAAGTCCACTACATCTCCCCTTGCTCCACTTCACACTGAACTGCTGCAGAGGTTGGTTCTAGCCTCTACCAAAAGAGGCCCAAGAGCATAAAGGGGCAATGAAAGAGAGCTCTCTCGTGGCAGGTAGATGGGGCAAGACCTTTGCTATGGGGGAGAACAGGCTTTTGCAAGGAATTGTATGGTGAGAATCTGCAGGTGAGACCACTTAATGTTGGAGTGAAGGACTATGAAAAATGGGACCTTACAATTCCACCAGCTCAGAAAGAAAGYTACTTGACTTTTAATAAATCATTTTCCAAGATGAAGGGGCATTGAATCCTGCTCCAAATCCCCCTGATTTCTACTTTTCCCATTTTCCCATGACCATAAGTTTTTCTCTTATTGTTTGCAGAAACAAAAAAAGAGTGGTCACTTCTACCTTAAACTAGACTYTGGCGTTATCTGAAGCACAAATTCTGCATCAACATCAACTCTGTAAAAGAAGGAAAACTTCCAGACACTCACACACACTCACCACCCCTGCACTGAGGCAAAACATCAGAGAACATCTTTTGTTACCAACTGTGAATACACCTTTTTCAGAGGAGAAGTGCTGAGTGGAAGGTATCCTCTCTCCCACAGCAAGCAATATTTCCCAGATTATATACCCACTCTCCTTGTCAGAAAGAGAAGCAGTGACCAGCTACAAATCTCCAAGTTTCTCCCAATAATGCTCCATTTCCTGCACTGACACATCTCCATAAATCTATGAAAAGTCACCATTGGCAAAAAGGAGCTCACTTACCACCCACTGTTTCCGCTGTACCACAAAGTAGAATATGTACCACTGGAAATAAAGAGGCAACAGAGCTGGAGGACCAACTAGAGTGGAAAAAGAGATTGTAGAGACATTAATCATCAAAGTGAGATGAACTGGAGAAGGAGAAAGTTGAGCAAATGCTGTTCATAGAACCACACAAGGGTAGAGTTACTCACTGATGAAGAAGTACTTGTGCTGGTGGTTGTAAGGCATGAATTTCTTCTTCTTTACACCAAGCTGTTAAAATAAGCAAGTCACTCAGGCCACAAAGAGAGATAAAAGACCCACACATTCACTCCTACCTACTCTGTCAAAGAAATGCATACTTGGACACCTCCTAACCTTTGAAAGACATGTCCTAGCAAATCATGCCAGCATCCATCATGCCATTGGCTTCATCGTTCCCTGGAACTTCCCTCAGTGACTTCTATGATAATTTTCCTAAGGAGAACCTCCTTACTCTGCCTTGGATGCACAATACGCTGTGTAGTCCGTTGCACCACAAATAATAGCAAATCGCACTGGAAGCTTTTCTCCTACAGAAGACACAAAAGCCTCATTGCCAAAGGCATATCATTTATTACTACTATGCCAATGTTACTACGAAGCTGAAGAGCTGGTAAAAGCCACAAATACCAGAGGGGACACAGTGATATCTGGTGGATGTATAAGAGGCCAACACATGATCATTCACTTGCATGACCAATTTCCTATGTGCTGCTGGGATTAACGCATTCCAGTCAGTAGACTGTGAACGTCAGCACCTCACTAGGGTTCTGACCAAAGGCATGGAGCCCACCCAAACCACGATACTGGAGTTCGTGTGACAGGAAAGTTTTGCCAMACTCTACAAAAGCTTTTTACAGCCAATCTATAGCTGGCACTAGCTAAACCTCATTTTCATGGATCAGGGGTCCTACACAGAGGTCTGTCCTCATGCCACCAAGASAGAAGTCAAGCAAAAAAAAGTCACCTGCAACTTCTGCTCATCTTGTTATCCTCCTTCATCTTCCCTCTTCTTTATGATTCCTTTCCCTAGCTTGTCTGCCTTGCTCCTCCATTACTTATAAAGCGTTGATTTTTCTGTTTTACTCATTAGCTTAATATTAAGGCTGTTAACACATATTTACATGTACCCATTCACTCTATGCCACCTGTCAGAAATTGTAATTCTGAGCTTAGGTTTTTCATTTTTAGTCATCTTTTTGTACTGAAACATTTAGACTGCAAAATTAATACAAACCTTATCAAAACCATTTTACCCCGTAGGTCACTCTAATCCAGCAAGCTCTTTCTACCTTGACCTGCATGGCAGCACTAAGCATAAATTCCTTGTTAGCTCTTCTAACAAAAGGATTCTTATCTCTTATGCAGACAGAAGTAGGAGGCTGAAACTTCAGCTTAATTTTGTTCTCATGACTAGTCAGTAGAGTAACTCCAAAATAAATCAGAGGAACAGACTGCAGGATTGGAGGTGTCTTGGATGCACTTTTCACAAAGCCACGTCCACTCCCAGAGATATTCTCTGTACACGAAGTAAAACTAGCTGGGCTTCCCATAGTGAGTTCAAAACAGAAAATTTCCAAAAAGGAAGATTTCCAAGCAAACATCAACGGCCAATTTCAAAACCTGAAAATATCCCATTAAAATGAGCAAGACAATAATTTTTGACCTTGTTTTGCAAATAACAATAAAAATAATCAAGCAGGTACTGAGAACAGTTTGCTGCCAGTGTAAAGCTACAGAAACAAAAAAACCTGTACTATTAATAAAGATGATGATGTCTAGAACTCCCACCTATTTGCAGTTAGTCTCCAAAGCAGAGAGATGAACATCTAGACATTAAACTCTATCCACAGGAACAGGGGTGAACGKATTATCCTATCTCTGAGACTGCTTATTTTTCAGTGTTCACTGTATAAGCTTAAGAGACCACGTTGCTGCCTTCCTTGAGGAACTCCATCACGTCCCTGAACCTGGCCGAGCCAATTCCAAATAGCACTCCTCTTCTTAACATTTGGGGAGTTGTTACCACAAACCACATGATTCTGCCCCTTCCTTTGTGCTGCTTTTAGTGATCATGTGGTCACAGGATAAGCTGAGTCTGACTTAAAATTAACCCTACCAAAAAAAAAAAAAAGATAATCACTTTCAAGCTGGATCAGCAGGCATGGGAATATGAGAATGGGTACGAGGGAAAGGGCAGGAAGAGATGGATATGGCCAGGAAAAAAGGACCATCATGAAAATAAGAGGGCTAGGTTTTGATTCTGAAAGCATTTTTACAACTCTCTACTGTCAAGTATGAAAGTCACTGTGTTGGCTTTAATGTGCTTAAGGCATATGAGGGTTCATCTGAAGTTAAGCATATGCCTGAAGTATTTATCCACATAATGCAAAGCCAAGAGTTAAAACATGTTGCACATCATGCTTTCAGATCTTTAATTTCAATGCAGATCACAGTATTTAAGCCARGTGGCAATATGCACTCATATTACTATTTTTTGGAAAGAACCAGCATGTGCTAAAGCCGTTCAATTGATTTCAGAGGAGYTGTACCAGAAATAGAGTTGGAGTCCAGATGGGACCTGGTCTGACACCCACTCAGAGACTGCTACCACTGAAATAGCTTGTTTTGATCAGTAAATGTAAGAGTTCCATATAGTTCTTGTTGTTATCTGCTGCTTCGCTTCTTGAAATACTACAATTAGTCAAGCTGATCCCAAAGAGAATAACTTGCACTCGTATTTTCATCTAACTGCAAGCCTCTTATCAGAGGTATATGAATGTGTAACTGTGACAAATCTTTCATTCTTATTTTATAACATAGCAAAAATAAATTWTATTGAAAATTTAAGAATATAAAAATCTCAGAAGTATTACTAAGGAATATTAGGGTCTAGTGGAAGGTAAAACAGCATTATATAAAATAGCAGGCCAACTCAAGCAGTGTTTATTATAATACAAAAGCCATTCTCTAGAGGTACTTCTAGCTTTTACAGAAAYAGTTTGTTTTTTCTTTTTTTTTAAACCTTCAGAGTAACCTTGGAAAATTTCAATCCATAGCAAGATCCTTTCAGGGCAAGAAAACATAAAAACCTGTTGTAAGATTAAGCAYATGGAAGCTAGTGATGCATCAGGATCTTGTTTCTTCTTTTTTTGCAAAGGGCATTAATGTCAAGCAGCACTTTCTCAAAAKTACTGAAATACTGACCAAACTACCTGGTCATTAGTCTCCCAATTCTCTGAAACTTTCTGAATTTTAATCTTCATGCTGTAACCTCCCCAGACTTCACTAGGACTCACCTCTACAGAAAGTATTTTTCCCAAGGCAAAAAGTAAGGGGTGCATGTTAATGTCAGGGTCCTTTCGGAAGCAGTTGGGTTTAGCGTGRTGTTGGAAGTGGAGGTGATTCCACCAGCTGGCTGGTGCTCCCTGCAAGAATGGATGAGAACAGAGTGACCAAAAGAAGTCAGGTCTCATGCCCTTAGTCGTCCCTCCCTAGCAGCTCCACTGCTTTCCCTTCCTTCTTCTGCTGAGGCAGTTTTGGACTGCAAAGTCTCCCTCGCTGGTCTCTGGCAACCACTCTCAGCGCTTAATGCTCACCTTCAGATGGCCAATCACAAACTTGTGAACCCAGTGGTTCCATTTAGACGTGCTAAAGACTGAAAGGTGTCCAAAATCATGCTGGAGCCAGCCAGCCTGGGYCTAGAAGGAAAGAAAAAAAAATGCTGTTGGGGAGAAAAAGAAGAGTCAGGAGTCTTTGCATCTGAAAAGATGTCCCTCCTCTCTACGCTAACCCTTCCCACTCTACACTCACAGCATACCCCCAGCTAGCAAGAGCACATTCTGCTGTTGCAGAGAATTATTTCCACTACTACCCAATCCAAAAAACATATCCAAGTTATACGAATGAAGTCCAAACTCAGTCTAAAGACCATTAGCCCCGATAGTTGTTTTCATGGGGAAGGAAAAAAGAAAGAAAGAAAAAAAAAAGGTCAGGGTGCTAAGAAACAGAGCATTTATTCTCTTACAAATTGAGCTGAAATCTGCAACAAAGTATCCTTTAAGGAGCGGCTTGCCTCCTCGAAGTACTTGTAATTCCAGGGGGATGGCAGGAGAAAACGCTGGGGCTTTCAGAGCTTCTGTGCCCTCTAAGTCACCGTATGTTCCCATGGGAACACAGTGCCTTAGAGATCTGGGAAGCAMAGCATGGTTTCCAGTATGTGAAGAAGGCTGAGAGTAAGCAGGAYGACGGAAAGCAACAACTAGTTTTGAGCCCGCTCCGCTAGAAAGCGCATCCTGGTACTGTAATTTTACCCCTTCGGTGGAACCCAGGGGAGGAGCAGAATCATGGGGAGCCCAAAAGGATCAACACTTCCTCTGTGTTTATGGTAATACGAACCTAAATCTCAAAGGACCAGCTTTAGGCGTTTCTGGGGCTTGTTTTYAYCGCTTTTGCTGCCTAGCTGCTCACCTGAACGGTGCCTAGAAGTACTGCAGAGAAGAGGAAAGGCACTATGGATGATCCAAAATACCAGATGGTGAGCCAGGCTGCAACATCCAGCAGCAGGATGTGACAGAGATGCAAGATGAAAAACGTGYGGTTGGGGTTGAGAAGCCCCATCTTCTCAACAGTTGCGCGGAGTTCCCGGAAGTCTTCTACCAGCCTTTTCTGTGGGGAGACCCAGAGCTGTATATTTGCTGGTCTGAAAATGCCCCAGGAGCCCTATGAGAAGCTCAATTCCCCCTCTAAAGGGGTTACTGTGGCAASAGGGAAAAGCTGAGGGTCATTCAGAGGCAAATGCACAGTAGCTATATTATGATCCCCAAGTAGTCAAATAACTTTGTGACACTGAAGAGTTTCTTTAGCTGGTTGCATTTACCCTCTCGACTCCCACCCACAGGTGATGGATGCTGCTGTTGGAAAGAAAATCCTTGGCCAGTCTGATTTACCCTTGCATGCCTGTGATGYTGGACAGACCCTCTACTGTGCCCTGGTCCCACACTAAATGGGGAGAGCTGTAAAACAGAAGGTGGCTAAGAGGCCCTAAAAACCCCAAACTAGCAATGACATGAAGTCAAGGCAAAGCTTCAGACTGACAAGGTAATTCCATGACAGCTATCATTTTACATATAGGAAATTCAGGCTGCCAGTAAGGGAAGTAAGTAGCACAGTTTCAACCCAAATACCAAGTTTTTAAAGGCACTTACGTTCTTGCTGGGCTCAAAGATGGGTTGATCTGGTGCTAGTTCCCCAATCAGTAGTGGACTCATATACTTCCTGACCAGTGCTTTGTCAAGATGAAATGCTATGAAAGGATCCTGAAATACAGATGTAGGATCAGGATGAGAAAAACAGCACTTTGAGGTGGCAGCAAAGGGAAGATATTTCATGGTATCCTGGACTCAGCAGGAAGTAATCCAACTAGTGGAGCTGGATAGACCCTTTTTTTTTTTTTTTTTTTGGTTACAGATCTTACTGCTTTCTTCACACCATAAAAGATTATTTGCAGCTGAATTCTCTATTTCATTTTCTAGCTGGATGCTGTTATGTACAGGTCACCAAGAAACATGGACTAGCTCCTCTCTTCTGAATCTGAAATTTTTCTTTTCCCCGAGATATACCATCTCAACCTCATTTTCTTCTGTCTCTATTTCCTCTAAAGCTTCCATCCTATCTGTCCTCAGTCCAGCCCTTCTCAGGCCCTGTACCCTGCAGTGAAAGTCAGACTAGGGGAAAGGACAAAATGATAGCACCAAAACTGAATTGGCTAGCTGAATGGGACAAATAACAGGGCGAGAAGGAAATAGTTTGTGGGAGTTCACCCATGCCAGCCTCTCAAGAGCCCCAGGTTGTTGCAAAGGTGTTTCCTCRGCCGCCTCACCCTTCCCCATCTTCCCAGCTTAGTTCTGGTTTCTTGCTAGCTGCCTCTTGTCCTCTGTCTACTTCCACTGCACGCTCCTGAAGAGTCCCATAATTATGCCATGTTTCCTCTTTACTGTTCAAGAGCTCCCAGTTAGTGAAATCAGTTCCTTTTACCATCTAAATGAAATGCTAGTCTCCAAGGCAGCCAGGTTTTATATGTGTATATATATATATATATATATATATATATAACCAGCAGTGATTGTTATCACTGTATTTAGATTCTACCTCACTACTGAGTCCAGCTTCCCTGAGCACCCAGGGCAATTTGGCATCTAATTCCTACTGGTCTCCCATTTATCTCCTTCTGCTTATTTCTCTGCTGGTATCCACCCTAGCATATGCTTCACAATCTCCCTCGGCTTCAGGGCACTTTTTCTTTTTTTCTGCACTAAGAGCTGCCACTGCACCAGTTCAGTAAGCTTTCTGCAGTAGGTGCTGTTTGGCCCTGCAAGGACCGGCTCATCTTTACAAGCTTTTCAAATGAACTGTCCCTTTAAAAGACCTCTTGACAAGAAATGGGTTTAAAAAACAGTTGATCCAGCAAGCTCYGGCTTAGTCGCCTTCAGCAGATCTAGCCTCATCTCTGCTCGGAGTTATCTGAATACAGGAAGGAAGAGGAGAGGGGGATTTAAGTTTGCGYTTTCTTATTGGAAGTGGGAAAAAAAAAGCAGGAGGAGTATATGGGAAAGTGGGAGGAGTATGTGGGCAGAGCATCGGCGGATGGTACCACAAGTTTGGACCAATCATTACAATAGTGGCTGTAAAATCTGGCAGCACAGTCTCGACAGGAGCTTGAGGGACATCCTGCTGCACCTTCTAGAAAATACAAACGCTGTAGTGGCACTCAGCAAGCGCAGAGGAAGGATGCTCTTTCTTTACTTCCCATCTTTCTGCCTTATTTTATTTTTTTTTATTTATTTATTTTTTTAGGATCCCGGTTCTTTTCATTTACTGGACAAAACTGTGCAAAAYGCTGGAATTTACTTGTCTCGGTTCAATTCTACTCCAAACAGTGATGCAGATCCTAACGCCTGCAGAATGCAGCTGGTTGCAATCCGATCATCTAAGTGCTAACATCCACCCCTACATACCAGCGGCCCCTATGACCAACCCATTTCTGATCAAACRGTGGCAACAGGGCTTACAAAACGTATGTGCTTATCAGGACCTTGTGAAGGATGTGTACATACACGTATGATCTTGGGCTTTCCACTATATGCATATTATGAGCTAAAGGAAAGCACCAGGTCCCAATTTCCATCCTCTTTCTGGCCAGCGACTAACATTAAAAGGGACGACATTAAACTGATGTCAGAACACCCTGGAGTTTCAAATCCCACACTCTTGAGTCCAAGTACTAAATTCGGAAAAATGCAAGCATTTCTGACTGTGAAAAACCCAAGCAGCCAAAKGAAGGAAACCAACAACATCACTCTACGCTCCTGCTTGCAATTCTAATAATGTTTGCTTAAGTTTACTTAAGTTTACTTTACTTAAGTGTTTTCAGACAGGACTGACTTTTTTTTTTTTTTAAGATCTAAACATGACTTTAGTAATATTTCACACTAGCATCATCTCTCAGAAACATTCTGCAGGAATTTTAAAGTTAGAGGACGATGATTGTGTTCGTGTACTTGCCAACAATAACTCCGTGTRCGTCCTGGCGTAACTATGCAAACCTTAGATAACAGTGTTCAGAYCTGGCAAGACCAGTTCACACCAGGCATGTACAAGTCTGTGAGTGTTCTTACTCACCACCCGTGTGCAAAGACGATTGCTTTTCCCTAGATTTACAAGCCATTACAGACACCGCATCTGAACACATTTCAGTTACTCCTTCAAAAAAAAATAAATAAATAAATAAAAGTTACCTCCTGAAAGCAATCAGCCAGGACACAGTCCCAGAATTAACTTGCACTCAGTAGATATTTTTGCATACGTGAACTAGAACTACTACAGCTGGGTAGCCCCAGAATCAACTTGCATTCAGCAGGTATCTTTGCATACATGAACTAAAACTGCTGTAGCTGAGCATGTCTACTCTTTGTTCATTAAACAACGCCTTGTCTCCAAACATAACCTGCCCTCCCTCTCCGCTTTCCGATCYCGAGTCACCTTCCTAAACTCCGTGCCCCACCACTCCCGACGTCGCCGCCCCTCACCGTGGCGTCCTGCCCGGCGTAGTGGCTGATGACGCGGGAGCCGCCCGGGTGSCGCCGGYAGAAGTGGCTGATGTCGTACACCTTCCTGTCGATCACCAGCCAGCGCTCCTGCGGCGGCGKCCCCCGGCCCGTGCGCAGCCCGACCTCCGCCCAGGTGAAGCGCCGCAGACCGGAACCCTCCATGGCTGAGTGCTGCCGCCGACCCCGCTCCGCCAGCTTCATTGACAAGCCGTTCCGCTAGCCCGCCTCCCATTGGCTCCCTGCGCCCGCAGGCCCCGCC
>NW_020451201.1:155090-189543 GCF_003343035.1 Apteryx rowi
GGCTGGCGCTCGGCTGCCTGCAGCCCCCCGGCTGCCTACAGGCGCTCTGCAGCCCCCCGCGCTCCTCTTCACCCGCCCTGGGGTTTACACGCGCAGAGCCCGTATCACCGCAGCCTCGGGGCTGGACTCCRGCAGCCACAGAAGACAAGGAAATCTGGAGCCCCCCGCTGCCYGCCTTGCAACTTCCCGGTGTGATGCACGGCAGGCTGTAACGTACTGATGCCACAGCCATGAGCCCTCCAGCRCAGGAAGAAGCGGATCTGGCAGCACCCTACAGACCCCGTCCCTTTTGGTTTGCTTCATCTGGCTTGCTCAAAAAGTAGTTTGAAGCTGAGGCAGTCAAGGGGATGTAAGTGGCATTCCTCAAGGGGTCAATACTGGCGCCAGCACTATTCAATCCCTTCACTTATGACAAGGAAAATGCACCTTGATCAGATTTGCTGCCTATATCAAGTGGCRGAAGCAGCTGATACACTGGAGGGCAGGGAAGGGTGCTTATTCAGAGGGTCCTCAGGAAGCTGGAGGAACAGGCCAACAAGAACATGAAGAAGTTCAACAAGAGCAAAAGCAAAACACTGCACAGGGGAGGTGAGAAAACCAGCTTAGAGAGGTGCCTACCGTGTTTGAAGACAACACAGAGAAAGATCAGAAGAGCAAGTAGCCGGTCCTAAATTGCTTCCTAGTTGAATAGGACAGAGRTTAGGTTGTCAGTGTCATGCGCCAGGGGAAGACCCAGCCTGGAAAATGTTATAATTCACCCATTTAAGAGTGAACCAAGCATAGGGAAAGCAGAAGAGGCCAAGGTAGCCAGGCCAGTGATAGAGGATCAATGAATGGATGCTGTGGTGCAAGGAAGGAAGATGCTGGGGCAGATTTCAGTTCCTCTTGCAGGTCCCAGTCTTGTCATYCGTGATTATAAAAGTGTCCTGTTAAGGTCACTGATCCTTCTCAGCTCATTCCTGAGCATCTTCTCTTYAGGCCAGTTTTACAACCTGCTTCTCGCTTCCGGGCTGAGGATGCCTCACCTTTTTTGCTTGGCTTTGTTTCTCTYTTTCCTCCTCCCAGCAAATCTTTCCCTCTCTTCTATCTGTCCCACTTCCCCCTTAAAGCCGCCGCTCCCGTGGCGTCTTTTGTTCCCGTGGCTACATTTGGCTGCTGCTGAATAACAATAGAAGAGTGAATTATGCTAAACTAAAGGGACAGACCCATCCCTGCGGGACTTCATCCATGTTAACATGTCTTTCTCCGCATTCAGCTCTCACCTGGCCTGGAGGCTTGGAGCTGCGAGAGCAGTTAGCTTGTTTTTCTGGCAGCAAAATCTTCTTTCTGAACTCTCAGCACTGATTCCAAATTTCCTTGCTTTATTTTTGCTCATGCCTTCAAATCTGACCTAGTTACAACAATTCTGTTGAATGCAACCATAAAAAACAAGAAGCACTAGACTGCATCCCTCCTTCTTCTAAGCATCACCCAGTCACTACAGCAAGTCTTTCCAGGTATAGTTACACCTGCAAAACACTGGATCAGACATCTTTTTTCTTTTCTTCCCTTTATCCAAAACTAAGGGCTCAAGTAAAGCATCTCATGCATATTTGCACTGCCATCCGTGAAGGAAAAGGTTCTCTCCTGATCTCAACAAAAAAATAAAAAATTCCTTGTGTGTTGACTGCTGATCATCTCACAAACRACCATAAAAGAAAGATATTAATGAATAATATTTAGCATCTTCTTTTTAAATTTAACCATTATATTCAAGTTGGTGCAATAATGATTTCTATATGCTGATTATCCATTGTGCAAAAAATAATTGTCCTATACTGAAGTGATATTTCCAAATTGATTTTTCATCATGAACATAGCAGGGGAGACTGGTTAGTTTTCTTTTTCCTGTATACCACGTTTTTTTAAAAAAAACCTGACTTTCTTCCAATGCAAGTTAAACCCTTGAATACTTGCTTTAAGGGATTTTTAACAATAGTCAGAAAGCACCAGAGTCTGAAAAACTCTGYGCTTCTTTGTGACCCTCATGTGACTCCTCTCATTTCAGCAGGTCCAAAAGCTGAAAGGGGTATCAACACCTTATTAACGGACTTTACAACAGATATTGTATAACACACCTTGGGAATATGCTCAAAGTTTCTTCTGGTATAAAATCGGTGACTTTGTTTCTTTTCCCTCAGCARTGATTCAACCCAAGATAAGACATCCTGAAGGCCATTTGAATCACCCAACTCGAAGCAGTGAAAGGTTTAGTGTCCTGCTAGACATTATGGGCTACATTACAAGCTGCTGTTTGTCAATAGTGGTTGGTTCTCCTGCACTTGCCATACTCAGGATCTCAATGGGCCTCACATAGGCAAGAATGAGGTCTTTGTAATAAAGGCTGCAGGGCAAAACCAGCTGCCATTATACACTCSCTCCCATCCTGCATCCAGCTGTGACGATTTGCATTAACGATCTTTGTTGCAAAGCAATTAACTAGGTAAAACCAGACCTGAGCACTCTGCTCTTCCAACAGCATTACTTCATTTCAGTCCTCTGGCCTGTTGTTTTACCTCCACTGCTCCCATTCCCATTTCTCCTTGTTCTCACGATCTGGTCGTGACTCAGCTTTGCCAGCCCAAGCTCTCAAGGATCCCTGACCACCTGAGGGGTTCTMACTCCTCCGGTCTGGCTGAAGCTCAGTGTTAACAGCCTAGACCACTGAGGATCGCCAGAGGAGAGAAAATAAAAACTCCTTATGTCACTACTCCCTGATTTGGCTGTGACAAAGCTTCAGCTATCAAAGCAACCTGCGTGACAAGGGGTCACTAAATACCCCCCGGGTAGTGACCAAGACAGTAATAAGGAGAAATAGAAGCGATGGACTGAAAGCCTTGCAACCTTTGTCTTACCAGCTCATAGCAGGAAAAATGAGTGAGAATAATAGTTGGTGGGGACCGAACCCATGGAAACTAGGAGATTTTGAAGGGAAACTCACCAATGCTGAAAAAACAGTTTAAAATAGCAAAGCATAGCAAAAAGAGTCAGTTCTTGTCTTTTGCTCAGCTGAAGAAAAGATTAAGATGCAAGGCATGTGGGCGTTCAGTCTAGAGGCCRAGAACAGGATCAAGGAGTTAAGGGAGAATACGTTAGGATCAAGAGCTGAAGAGCAGGACAGAATGAAAAGCTGAAAATGTACCAAATACAGCCTGTAGCCAATGCAATTAAAACAGCTACTCTGATGAAGCCAAAGCAGGAGGAAACTATCAACTTCAGCACCATAACCCTCCAGGGAAGGGCTTTAAACTCTCACAATACACTGTAACACCACTCCTCCCTCAGCCTTAGGATTCATAGGARCATTGGAAGGATCAGCGTAATACCAGGAAAAGGTGTAGGCACTAGAAAGGTTGCCTTCATCATTTTCAACTACAGCATTATTGCAAATGAGCTGCAATAATTGAGTAATTTGGACTAGAATTGTTAGTACTGGACCTGGTCTAATTATAACTATTTGTTTGGAGAGCTAACACTTTAGTAATGCTAACAATAATTATTGGTTTTGCATATAAGGTGTGTTTCTTCAGCCCATCTCAACTGCATGCAGTGTTTGGTCTAGTGTTCTACCAAAAACCTGACTGTTAAAATGCAGATGTAGCTATTGTATAAGACAGAGGGAAAGAATGAATATATTACAGTATGGGTGACTGGATGAAGATAGTGATTTGGGAGGAGTTTACTTTTTGTCAGAAAAAACAGCCAGGAATCAGTCTGTGTAAGGATAAAGGAGAAGAGATAAAAATAGGCAAAATTTTCATCCTGTGCAACTCAAGTTCAATTGAAGCCTGAGATTAGTAACGGAGGGAGTAAGGCAGTGATTTTAGAGCTGTTCACATTTCAGTGCAAAATCTGAGGAAAGAGAGAATGAAAGAAGCCACCAATACCAGCTGCTGCTAACAGGAGAACTAAGGAAGATGGGCATTTCATTATAAATCATTACAAATGAGATTATCCTGACCAAAGGCCACGTGAAAAACAGGGTYGGTCTTTCTCTCCCAATCCCCGTCCCAACTGACACTTGCAATGTCCACTGTTTCCTTTAATAAATAAGGTACATGTGGTCATGTGCTCGGCTTCCCTGGCATCCAGGCCRTTTTTCACCCTGCCCCTGCTAATCCCATGTGGCCAAACCCGGACCCACGGTGGAATGTGAAATTCTTGCCAGCAACGGCAGCACAGTGGGAGTTTCTGTTGGGTTTTTTTGTTTGTTTGCTTACTTGCTTGGCTTGTAAAGTTAGTCAGCTTTCAGCCAGGGTCCCATGACCAGAAAAAAGTGTCGCCAAATCTCTTCAGAACCTTGGAATGTGCCAAGGGATAATGTCACAGGCGCCTTTGATACAATGTTGTCTTCATTTTGAAGAACATGAAAATATGTGAACTCAATGACCAATCATTAGCCAACTCTAGCAGTGCATGGTCATGARCTACATAAGAGGCCAGAGGAAGCAAAATGAGCAGTACTATACAGAACATCTGAAAAATCTGTATCRAAAACTACATTTTTCAATAGGCATTTTTCTGATTAGAGTTGCATTCAAATGCCATGGAAATATAAAGATGATTCAACTGTGATTCTAAGACAATTATATCAATCACATTCCYTTCTGGAGATTTTGAAAGTCAGAGGACCTTTAATGGTCTAATGATCTACATGATGAGAAACAGAAATTCATCCATTTATTAACCACAGTAAGTAACATTTGATTAAAACATGTGCTTCAGAAAAGCCTATAGCCTCRACTCAAACATAATGCCTAGYACTCTTAGTATATATTCTGCTTTATTGTCTCAGGTTTGTGCCTTACAATTTTCATTTGTCTGGTTTTGACTTGGAAATGTTAGTTTTTGCTTTACAGGTCACTGCTAGGCTAAAAATGATTGGTTCCAGTATTTCCTCTCTATGGAGGTACTTGTACCGTGTAACCAAGTCATTTCCTGATTTTTATTTTCCCTTTTTATAGCCTAAAAAAATAGCAGATAGACTCCAAACAGTGGAAATCTTTGTTGGGGGGTTCCTTGCAYAACTACACTTTAGCATTGCATATTYSATACCACATTTCATCCACAAGTCTTTACATGTCTGTAACTAAATATCTAGRTTAACAACAGACATGTTTACACACAAAAGTAATCTTGCACAGTGTGGAATCTCAAGGACTTAGATGGCAATAAAATGGTTCTACTGGGGCCGATTTTGAAACACAGCAGGACTCCAAAGGTGTTAAGAGACTGTCAAACCTGGTATGAAACTACAACCCTCCTCTCTAATTATTATTTATTAACCTCATATTTTAGTGCCAAAAGTCTTGGTCATGGCACCATTCTACCAGGTGCAGTATAAATAGCTGTTCTTAAAGAACTTTCAACCAAGTGTAAGAGAAGAGATAACATACAGATATTTGCTTGCTCATGGGAGAACAGAAGGCAATGATAAGCCAATAGCAGTGATAAATACTAGCAGTGACATTTAAATTCTGAACTGGGATCTCTGTCACTAAGAAGCACTGTTCTTAACAAGGTAAACTTCTCATGGGCTTCATGTTGCCATAAGAACAAGAGGTGAAGTAGCTTAAGATGCCTAAGGCACTTTGTAAATGGCAAGCAGTATTTCCAAACTACTTTCCAGATGGAAAGGAGGTTGAGAGATTTTATTGCAGCCTGGGATTTCATTTTTAATTTAAAATTTATATTCAGTGTGACTGCARACCAAGGGGCCCAGAGAGAGAGAAATAGCATCCAYGTGCTAAATTTCCTTATGCACACATAAATTTTAAATTCAGGAGGGAAAAAGTCTTTTTCCTCTGCTTGAAAAAGSCAAATGGAGTTCTTCTCGGGGATACAAAGAGTTATGAAATGTTCAAAGATGGTGCAGTTCCTCCTTCTTCTGCAGGGCCATGATATCCTCATGGCACTGATTACTATTTTTRTTTTCTTCCAGGGAGCAAAACTCTACCCTGAAAGCCCGAGCCAAAGATCCAGGCTTCATAAGTGAAATTATAGACAGTAGTTCATGCTTACCTCTGGAGGAGAAACTACTGCTCATCGCTTCAGTGCCTTGGGTGTCTTTCTGCTTGACTCCCCTTCCTGAYCCTCTGATGAGGAATTCCCCATATCAGGCTTTGTTGCCCATCTGTTCCACGCAGTGACGGCCAAGCACATTTTACTCCTCAACACTGTTAACCAATTCCTTCTCAAGTAGTATAAATTTATTTCAGGAAGAGCTTGTGCYGGCACCTGAGGAATGGAGAAGTTCACTTCTGTTATTAAAGTGATGCTACAAAGACCGCTCAGCTCCCTCGCCAGCGGCTCCAGCAGGTCCCCTTTCCTCAAGCCCAGGCGGGACGTCATTCGAGCTGTTTCCCACTGCATTTGAATTTATTATTCACCCATCTCAGCCCACGTTCAGAGCTCCTCAGCCTTTCCCTCTAATGAAAGGGAGGAAACAGCCTCGTGCTCCTTTAGCAAATACAAAATAGTGGCWGCTATTAAACTTCCCACAGTGGCAGCTGGTAATAGTTGGCACACTTTTCACAACAGGACTTTAGCAAAACATTGAAAATTCTTCCTCAATTGGAAATATTTCTGGAAATGAATGTTGATGCTATTCCCTCTCTCTCCAGGACCTCTTGGTCTGCAGTCACACTGAATATATCCTGAACATGGCAAAGTCATATTACCAGTAAACAGACATAAGCACTAGAGAACACAAGTTCACTTAAAAATCTACCTGGCCTGCTATGTGGATGTCCACAGAAAGTGTAAGCACCACRACCATGAGCCAGAAAGAATTATCTCCTCTCTTTCTCATTTGCACCCTAATGAAAAAAACAGAAAAACAAGTTTATAGGCTTTTCAAGGAGCACTAGTAGGACACTATAAAAGTCATCCTCCAGGTATTAATAGGGCTTCCAATCCTTTCCAAAAGGYACATTAAAAGAATCTTATCTGGTGTCACCAACTCCTACATAAAAGTCAACAAAGGGATAAAAATGCAAAAATTGTCTTTTCTATTATTTTTTTTAATCGTTTCATTGGGATCTCATTTTTTTTGCCTTTACATCAACAAATCAATGCATGATACARCATGGAGATACCTGAACTACCTCTCTGGGAGCCACACCGGCCCGTTTGCCCTGCTCCTTCCACGCTTCCTGCTAACCCAGCAAGACGGCCTTCACTTACGCAGGCTAGCTTGTTAAGCCACATTTCTGTGTGTTCCTCATACAAAACCTCTTTGGCTRTGCACTTCTTTTCCCCTTTTCCATACTTTCCTTCCTGCTGTGTTTCTCTTCCCCCCCCCCAACCTCTCCTGCCCACCCCATTAATCTCAGGGCCTCCGTGTCCCTTACACAAGCTCTTTGTGCTGTTTGAGCCACTCCATGCAACAAGTGCAGCCTTTCACCTAATTGGCCCCAGAACAGAGTCACTTCTCTTCTCACTGCCCTGGCTGTTTCGTGCCCCGGGARCCCAGTGAAACCTAGAACAAGGGCCACATAAAGCCTTGACAGTGGTACAGAGCGAGTTGCATAAGGATGAGAGCGCTGATTTTTTTGATAGGCTCCTTTCAACGACTTTTTGCAGTTATCTCTGCAAACCCTCCAGAACATCAGATRAAAAGTTCAGTGTGTAGACTTTATATCTATCCAAAATGCACCTACTTTCTTACCAGTTYGTCTATCTTGAGAAAGTAAGTGCTCAGGCAATCATCCGCTTCTAGCCCAGAGTTTACATACATAGCCTGCTATGTTTAGGCTATCCAGTGCTTTAAGGTATCAGTTCTGAAGTGTGAGCTTCTGTGGACTGACAGGTCAAGCTTTTTATATACAAAACTCTGCCCAATTTCAGTAACYCTAATAAATTTATTTTATGGACCAGTCACCTGATGGACTATGACCATAAACTTGTACYGTGAGTTACAAATAATCAATATCTTTATCTCTACAAGGTCGTAGAAATTCATGGCTTTGAATCTAGTTCTGGACATAGAGAACACAACCTTCAACTAGGACACTGAATGAGCAAAAATTTTCCAGGGGTTTGCAAATTCAATTCCTTACCAAAATCTGGCTTTGTAGTGGATCCCTCCTACTTTCTGTCTGTCAGTAAAATATCATTAGTGAAGTATTAAAAAATGCATTCTAAGATATCCAGTAATATATTGTTTTCTCATTCCCTTCTCTGCCTTGGTCAGTGGCCCTCTCCATCTTGTTAGACAGCTCTATCTTCTTCATCTTTGCCATCTTCTTCTATATAGAATCATAAAATTATAGAGGTTGGAAGGGACTTCAGCAGGGCTCTAGTCTAAGCTCCAGCTCAAAGCAGGGCTAACATCCCTCTCAGCACAGTCACAGAATCTATAGAACCAGATCCTTAGCTGCTATTAAAACAAAAAACATCAGGATCCAGCTATTTACAGTTGTGGAAGATTTTACTTTGATGAAGCAGTGGAGCAATAGACMCTGCAGGGTCTTTGTTCTAAACTGCTACCAAAAGTGGAAGTGTTAGAGTAATTCACATCCACCAATAGACAGATTATAAATTACATCTGAAAAATAATAATAAATCTTTATATGCACTGAGCATTGATTTTCAAACTGAGGYTTGCAGACTGCTTGGAGTCCATAGACCATCGCTTAGAGGTTCAGCAAAGATAACTGGGGACAGATAACTATAGCCAAAGCATTTAAACTCACTAAGCATGGATTTCTCACTGGAAAATGTTTAGAAGACAACAAATCAAAGCAGCAATATCTATTGCAATGCAGAGCTAGTCAATATGGATTTGACTGCCAGGCTAATTTCGCTTAGGATTTCCTTCCACACAAGGAATCCTCAGAGCTGAAAGCAGCTCTCTCCTCTTTCCATTCCACCAGACTGGCACAAAGACTGTCATGAGCCATGGATGTGGTGCAAGGACAGTATTGCAGTATTTCTTAACAAATAAAGCTCAGAACAAACTGACTTTTACTGTGAGAAGCCTTGTTTCATCAGTGCTCTAGGCTGAAAGTTCAAACAATGAACAGCAAAATGATGACACTGTACCTACGAGCAGAAAAGCAGAGTGTCAGTAGATACATCACCCAACGGGATCAAAGGGGAAAGAAAATGCAGGTGTCTCAGAGTTGCACTGAAATAAAACATATTCTGAGATGTTATCTAGCCCACCTCTTTCTGTTTTCCTTCCTTGATGGAACTGTCTTATAAGAAGAACTGCAGAATGCAAAAGGTGGAGAAGCAATGATCTGAAATAAAGGATGGGGTTAATGTTCATGGCAGGGTACATGACTCTCACCACTGTTAGGAGTTTATGTTCCTTTAAACGTGATTTCTGACTTCATTGCATTTGGAGTTCTTTTAAGTGCAACTTTAACACTTAAATTCCTGTGTAGTCCTTCTACCAAGCAGGGTTCGGTAATAAATACTGAGCTCCCTTCCAGAAAATGAAATAAAATGTGCTCTATGAAATAGTTTGTTGCATTTGCAAATACTGAATCAAGTGACTTAACAAACAGTACTTTATCAAGGGGACAAAGGAAAAGAACAACAGGAAGACAAACAGGCTGAAACTGTTATGGAAAATTAAGCTCACCGGCCACCATAACAGGGTCYGACCCTAGRTTCCTGCAGAAGTTTGAAGTCAGAYCAGAATGAAATAAAYTTTAATGACAAGAGTGCAGTAATTACAGCTCGAGCTGGGTCCCTTCGGATAGTGACCCTGAACAAAGAAATTCCTGGGCTATTATACCCTTACAATCTAAGTTCCCCACCCCTTATGCAATAGTTTGGACCAATAGTAATATTTAGATCTGGCGTCTTCCCCTTCTTCACTGGGCTCCTTCATTGTCTCTAGGCAGGCTGCTTCTTATCCTATTTTCAAGGTTGCAGCTTCTGCTCTTGTTTGTAACTTCTTTATCTTTCCAGCTTGAACCAGCTCTGGGGCCCTCTTTCACATAACTAGGTAATATCTAGGAGAGAGTTCACAGCTTGCAGCCTAAGGCTTCAGCAAATTTAGCTACTAATGCTAAGCAAGTTATGCTAAGCGATCAACTCTAGGCAGCTTCAGTCCAATATTCTTTAACAGAAACATATTCACCAGTTATTCCTTTCCAAAGCGCAACAATAATTAACAACCTCCTGCCTCTGACTTCCTAAAGAGATGATTACTAGGATGTTTGGTTGCTCTACAGCTCCTGTAGCAATATCCCACTGATAGCTTATTTTACTTATAAGATGATTTTGCAAAGGATGATGCACAARGAAAGTTGGAACAGGCTTACATGCACAAAGTTTTTTTAGCAGGGTCCATAGTTGATGACATACATTGACTCCAAAGTTACCTTAGAGGGTTAAAAAAAAAAAAAAAAGAGAGAGGTGAGAGAGAGAGAAAAAGGAAACCCTCTTCCCAGTGGCCAGTCAGGGAGAGAAGCAAAAGGGTTTTCCAGATGAGTGCCCTCTCCTGGGCRTTCTCCCCTGTGGAGCAGGAGGTCCCTAGGTCATTTTTCCTCACAGTAACTGTGTGGTTTTTCATCAAGACCTGCTCAAACTCACTACAGGTTATTTCTGCCTAAGAGGCTGTTAGCACYGACTGGAGCATGCTTGATCAGGTGCAGGATTTGCATGCTGATTGCTTGTTCAGCTTTCTGCAGGAATATTCCTGGGTGATATCTATTGGATATTTAAATGACTTAYCTACTATGCTATCTACTAGGCTCTAAAGTTAAAAGAAAAATAAAAGCTTTTTTAAAATATATTTTAAATATATTTTAAAATATAAAAGCTACAAGGCAAAGGGTGAAAAAGTAGGGTAAGAAAGGGTGATTCACATATCAATGGTGATCAATRTCTAGGAGAAACCATACGCAACAGACAGAATAACATTTCAGAAGCCACTAGTGCGAGGCAGTAAGGATAAGAGTACAGGGGATGCCACAGTAAAAGCACRGCTACATAAGTCTCCAGGTGCAGGGTTACAAGTGAAAGACAGGCCACAGCGCTGCAGAGGGAACACCYTCAGCAACACAAAGGTTAAAGCATTTCAGGCGCTGTGCAACCACACCTGTGGGACTAACATCCCAAAATTCAAAGAACGCAGCACAGAAAGCAAGACGGCAAACTTTTCCACACTACTGATAATATAAACTGAACTTCAGGTCCACCTTAACGTAGCATCTTGTCTGACATTCATCATTACCCTTGTCAGAGGTCTATTTTGAACCAAACTAAATAAAACTAGCAAGTCTTAGGAAAACATTCCTTTCATTCCTGACTTTCACTGCYCCATGTCACAAGAAAGGCTGTTAAATATGGTTTTTAACATCTTTTAGTGCTGTGCAGCACTAAAATTGGACAGAAACAGAAGAAACTTAGAGTGTGCTTTGGCATGAGGGCACCACGACAGGATTCTCACTGGTATAGAAGGGATGTATGTTCTTTTATGTCACTCTCCATTCCTATAGCCGGTGTACGGACCCTGGATGAAGAAAAGGGAAGGAGTAAGAAYCTTTTAGATCTTCAGCTCCTTCAAGCCAATGGCAACAGGCAGGAATGGAGCACCCATGCGCCTGCTCTAAATTATAGCTGGGGTCTGGACAGGAGCACAACAGGACTAGGACTGGAGGCACTTCATGGGTTCACCAAAGGAGGTGGCCCCATATGTTATGTACAAGCTCCCTCCTTCAAGCAGTGGGATAYGATAGGCAGTTAGAGAGCAAATAATCACTGTGAATTAAAGCATTTGTTGGTCAACCGTATGGGTTYCTTCCCCTGCCTTGCAGGACCATCTCAGAACACAGCGCTATTGAAACATGAGTGTGGAGGAAAAAGGATGAGCAGGGAGGCACTGCGGGGCGGAACATGGGAAGGTCGTAACGGGCGGAGCACTGCTGCYGGAAAAGAAGGCGGGGCTTTACAGCATTATAATAGAGTAGGACACGCTTCATTAAACGCCATTTTGCCACTCCTCATATTGGTGTCTGTGTGGTGATGGTCCGGGGCCTGGGGAGAAGGCCCCGTGCCTCCTCGGTAAGAACGAGAACGGTAACACATGAGACAGGCGAATGTCTGAGCTACAGAAAGGCAGCATTGCTTCAATCCTAGTATTTGGTCGTGCAACAGAAAAACACTTATGTGCTGTAATTTCGGAGGTGCAATCTACGCCTCAGTGTATTTGAACAGCTTGTATATGAAATCTGCTTGGAATCAGCCAGTGCCACTACAGAAAGTAATAATAAACCCCCCATTAATTGATGCAAAGCAGTCACTAAGCAGAGATGCATATCAGCAGGAAAGCTGTGGGTGGTGACTGCCTTGTCCTGGAGATCTGCCACACGTATCCTCAGACACAAGAAGGATGACAGTGAAAATGCCGTTCCGTTGTTTTTGCGCTTGAACCGCAATGCCTTGCATAACCTAATGACGGGTATTATTTTATTATGAAGAGCCCCAGATGCAGATGGAAAGAGAAAAGAGGCGGGCAGGGAGGGACAGCGGCGGCCGCTCCCTCCCGCCGCAGGCCGCGCCGCCGCTCGGGGCAGGGACAGGGGCAGAGGCAGGGACAAGGGCAGGGGCAGGGACAGAGGCGGCGGGTCGCGGCGCTCCCGGTGCTCCGCCTTGCTCCGAGGGTTCGCGGCCCGCGCCTGGACCGCAGCCGGCTTTTCCTTTCGAAAGATCGCGCAGGTCCAATGGCAGGGCCCAGGCCGGCGGCGGCGGGGCCGCGATTGGTGCAGGAGCTCTGSTGATCGCTGTGGCAACCCCACCGCTACTGAACGGAGAAGGATGCTTGAGCGAGGGGGCGGGGGGGCGGAGGAAGGGGCTGAGCTTCCCACAAAACAGGGCTATGTGCGAGGAGAAAGTCCGTCAGTGCGGGGAAAACCAGCTTAGGGGGCACTTCCGAGCAAGCGGTGGAGCTGAAAGATTGCAAAGGGCCAGGCAGCMAGAGACAAAGAGAAGGGAGGACATGAGCGAAGGAAAAGGGAGGCAGCAGGGAATCAGTTGAGTTAACCCACGCAAGAAAAGCTCTTCCCTCCCAGCACATCTCCAGGAAGCGCAGGGCCGGGGTCCCAGTTCCGCCGAGAAGACAAAGCAGYAGCTGGCCCCATGGGGAAAGGGGGGGAGAAAGGAGAGGAGTCAGGGGAGCGGGAGGCGCAGCTCCGCTTCTACACCTGGGAGGAGATCCAGAAGCACAACCTGAGGACGGACAAATGGCTGGTGATAGAGCGCAAGGTGTACAATATCACCAAGTGGGCAAACAGACACCCGGGGGGCCACCGAGTGATCAGCCACTGCGCCGGTGAAGATGCCACGGTAAGGACCTATGCGCAGACACACACGGCTGCCTCCAAGCTCCCARCAGCAGCCTCTGACAGGTCATTTCCTTCCTTGTGGTTCCCGAGAAGTGAGTCAGTCTTTGTGCAGCCCACTGTCTGCCTCTCTCTCCCCATCTCTCTAACACCTGCTGTACATTCGGCTCATCCCTTTTGCTGCTTTAGCACCGAGGAGCAAAACGGCTGGTACAGAGTGGTACAAATCCTTGGCAATCAGCTCCATTGATCCGTGGCGGTTTGCAGCATCTGGAAGATTGGTTGGTAGAGATGGCTTGGCTCTGCTCGAGTCCTGCTGTTTGCCTTTGTCCCTTGCTTGTGCTGGGCCTGGAGTTCTGATTTCGTGATCCAAGTGTCCCAAGTCTTCTCCTCTTTGGTGGGTAGCTTCTGCCATGCAGAGTCATAGCAGCCAAGCACAAGAAAGGGTTAAATAGGAGTCTGTTTCAAAGTCGCTTCTGTGAAGAGGGTGAGATTGAGGCTTTAAAACAAGGAGCTTTTTAGCTTTTTCCCAGGAGGGTATTCTCCTGAGATTTTTGTTACAGGTTTCTAAGGAAAAAAGAGAACCATTCGCTGCTGCTGCCACAGCTGCTCCTGCAGTTCACAGTTGGTTTGCTGCAGCTACTTCTCACGTTTCAACAACTTGGAGGGGAGGGGGGAAAAAAGCTTGAAAAAGGAACAAATTGCCTCCAAGATTTTTGTCTGCGGTTTCCCCCAAAGCCACCTTTTTCAGAAGCGCATCCAGAGGGAATGTGCTTACCTCAGGGCACCAGCCCATAGTTAATAAAAAATGAACTGCCTCAGAGCTTTTCAGATTATGTGCAGGGTAAGCAGCAGGAGAGACCAAGCTGTAACATTAACTGTTTGTCTCCCACAGCTCTTAGCACCTTACACAGGAAGGAGGCTGGGTGTGTGGGGGCAGAATTAATTATCAAGAATTACTAACACTTTCCACAAACCTGCATTTGCTTGTTGTCACCAACTCTGTGGTTATTCTCCAGTATTTTCCTTAAAGTGCTGAGATGGATTTTGATGTTCCTGCCCCCTTCCAATGAAACTGCTGAATGAATGGCTTTTCCCATCTAAAAGAAGGGAATTGGGCCAGGTTTTCCTTTYAGCTGCAGAAGTGCAGGCCTGTTGAAACCAGAGGAGTTAGCACTCCTGTCCCCAGGCATTTAACTCCAATACCTCAACTAGAAATCGAAAAGTATTTGGTCTTGCATTTGTCTCCAATCTTTGCAAGGAAGACTGAAACACAGGTTTGTGATCCTACCACTCTTGATCCTCCTTGCCTCTCCTCCCACYTCTACAGAGTACATTGTACATTTATAGTACGACTATATTCAGAGCACATGCCATGAAGGCATAGTCTTAGAGCGCTCTGAAATTGTCCATCCCACACTGAGCACTAAAAGGGAATTGGTATCTGTTTTCCAGCTCCGCTATGGCGAATAACATTTTACTGCCAAAAAAAATCTCTCATTCAGGGTGAGAAAGCCTTGGCCTCAACCCTGCCAAGGCCTAACTGACAAGATTCATTCTGTGCTGCAAGATATCACAACTGGGAGAGCTTAGGGGGAGGAAAAGGCAGTGATAAAAATTTAGTTTAAAGTGTTTTACATTCTTAGTTCTTAAATGGCTCACATCCTTCTTGGGCTGTCATTAGCACCACATGCAGTCAGGACCTGCAGTCCAGCAAACATGCACCAGAGGAAGCTCGGCAGCTTGTCCATTTATATGGACCAATCTTCTAAAGAAYCATGTCTGTCCAGAACCACAAGCTGGCACTGACGGACTCACTGAACTCTACTTCCCTGCTGGGCTACTCCTAAAGATACCCTGCTTGATGATGTGTGAGCTCTTCTGCTAATTCATCGCAGGATGTTTGCAAGAGAGCTGAGAAGCTCCCATGTTCAGCATGCCCAGCTCATGCTGATCAGGTCAAGTGCCAAGGCTAGCTTAGGCATGCATTTCCCCTACAGGCACTAATAGTACTCAGCATTCATTCATTCCAGGCCATACCTTAGCATATTGATGCAGCATGCCAGGCTGGGACAACCTGTTCTGGTATCACATCATGCATGGTTGCCTTCAGCAAATGGATAAGTTTTAGAGTATGCTAGGGTACTTTGCAACCTCTCTGTCTTTGAGAGACATGCAAGGGTGTGAAAGAACATCCTTCCTCTGATTGCTCTGAGCACCTCAATGCTCAACTAAAGTTCATACCTCAACAAAGCAAAGCTGCTTTTACCAAAAGAAGTTGGGGTAATTCCCACTTGCATACTACCATAAGACATCTCGGCTTACCTGGCCAATAGACCACAAAGTCAGGAAGTCAGGTGTAAATATCACATGGCACTTCTCRGAGTGTATCTTCTGCCTTTTCCTCTCTATCTCCTCCAGCACAGCACTGAGGATAATTCCAAATATCAGGCAGGTGCRTTGCACTCAGGACCTATTAGTTAAGGAGATATATGAGAAGCAGCTAATTAAAAAGCTACTTCTTTGTCACCATAGCTTTCTGTCCACTGATGGTAAGAGTATTCAGGAGATGACATTCTCTCTGCTGCTTAGAGACTATACTGAAAAGGCCCCTTMTTTACCTGTATCAGTTACATATATGTGTATTACTTCTTAGCCACCTCCACTACTGCCAGCATTTTCTTCATGACATGGGCTTGAGGCAGCAGTGAAGTGGAGGATCAGTAGCATCTTTCCATCCAGCCCAGAAAGAAGCAAGGCTATTAAGTCCAGAGATGGAGGAGACAATCTCTCCTTGGAAAAGTCATGACAGAGCATTTATGAGCCTGATTTGACAACAAATAGGCTGGTGGCAGGACAGCCCTAGATGGACAAAAATACCTTCCAGGCAGCCAGGCAGAAGCTGCAGTTGAATTGCCCCCCCATTAATACCACAGGAATCAGAAAGAGAGATCTCCATCACTGTGATCAGGTGGTAGCCAGCCAGATTTCCAAGAACTCTTTTTTTYCCATTAATTAAACAATATTGAGTCAACATTCTTTATTGCTTGTTAGGTGTTCACCCTGTCCTTTTTTTTCCCTTTCTTCCCCTTTTTCCCTCTCAAACATTCCCTCTCAAGTTGACACAACCTTGCAGCAGGTACCATCAGATACTCACCTCTCCACTGATTCTGATTTTCCTTCCTCTTTCTTTCCCTTTTACACCATCTGCCAATGATACCAGGGAAGAAAACCAGCAACAAGACTTAAAGTTTCAGTGAAACAACCATGAAGGCTTATCTTTGGAGCAAGGGCAGAACACTACTAGTGCTGGAGGCACTAGTAAAAGTCTTACGCTGCCTACAGCCTTACTTTGTCATCTGTGGCAAGTCAGTCTTTTAGTGTCCTGTAAAAGGGAGAGAACAATATTTTTTAGCCTCAGGACTGTGAGGATAATACCAGAGAGGGTGAGACGTAYAGAAATTATGGTAAAACAAACGACAGATCTTGAAAGTAAAGAAGGAAACTGATGGCTCAGGACAAGGATTCCTCCACATGGGAATCTCCAAACTGTCCACAGCACAGGGCTGTAGTGACAGCTTTGCTGGCCCTGGAGTTTTACSTTCATTTTGGCACCAATAAAGTAATACCAGTGGTGAACCCAGTGCAGTCAAAAAGCACTCGTCTCACTCAACACTTGAAGCTGGATAAGTTTTGCCAGTGGTGCAGTCCTCGTGGACAAGCTGAGCCAGACATTCCCCTGTGGTAACAGGTATCACTTTGTCTCTGAAATTGGTCCCAAAAGGGGGTGGTTTGGACACTTCAGTTGAGCATTAAAAAGAGCATTCCCACTGAGCTGAGAGTAGCTAGGACATGAAGTGCTCTACAAAAGAAGTGCACCTCAGTTTCATTTCTGGCGTTCAGGTTTTTCTCCCCCAGGCATTGAAATGACCTTTTTTTTTCCTTTACTCCTTCCCTTATAGCCTCTGGTATTTTATGGCTTTCATAAGCCTCTAAATTATTCTGTAGTGTTTTCTTTCTCTCCTGCACCTGTAGCCAGTTTTTCCTCTCTCCCTCCCCATGTTCCATCTCTAACTTCTCATATATCATTTCTTTAACCTCAAATTAAATGACTGAGAACAGCTTTCTTTCTCCCTTCTCATACACCTCCCACAGCAAAACATCTGTGGTCAAAGTATTATTTTGGAGTTCCRTCTGAAGTCTTGGTGTCGGATGAAAGTTTCTATTGCTTGGTTCCAAAGTCCACCAAACTCTTGTTGGTTGGTATTTTTTAACACCGGGGCTAGCCTTTTAATGGAAGAAAGCTCCCAGAAAGATCAGCTGGACACAGTGAGCACTTTCCAGTCTTCTCTTCCTGTTTGGAGCAATAGGCAATATTTGAGTTGGCCCCTACAGTTTTTGGGCAATGGGACAAAGGAAGATAGGCTGCAACTTGGTACTTCTGGCTTCTGTTTTTGATTCTGTTTTTTTCTGTGCCTCAGTTTTATTTAATCATAAAATGAATAATACAAAGATTTCAACAAGATGAGAGGAGACTCATTAGTCCAGATGTCTRACGAAGTTAGGAAGCCAAACTTTCTCTAACTACCCCACCTTTGAAATCATTGGCCTTCTGGCCTTCATGAGATCTGTTGGTTTGTCTCTGCGAGGAGTGAAAGGCATCAAGCATTCACTAGACAGGGTTAGAGCTTGACGCAGGGGGAGCATAGGGGCCTTCTTCACAGCTGGAGCTCTCAGGCCAAGTGTCATCTCATAGAGGAAGAATTTAGACATTTAAATGTAGTTTATTTTGGGGACCCATATAGCAGGCAGTCTCAGCAYTTCATGGAACTACATCTTTACAGCTCTCCCAGGTGCATTTCTAGAGTTAATTCCAGTTTTGTGAAGTAAGGAAAGGGCAAGGACAAAATAAGGGGTCCTGACCTTCATCAGTTTTCTCTCCCTACCACTACCTTTGGGGTCAAAATTCAAGCCATGCCATGTGGAGGGAGGAGTGTGCAAGATTTCACTACTAGCAACAGATGCGTCAAATATATACTCCATGCAGGCATAGGTAGGATATGAGTATGTGAAAACATATAGAAAGAGGAAGGAGTAGGGTGAAAGAAGAGCCCATTGCATTAGAGGGAAAACCTCCAGACACTAAAGAGGACTAAAACATAGAGATGTGGCGAACTCATTGGTCCCAGGATCAAAACACACCACAAACAGGGCATTGTGCTTCAGTGTGGGAAAAAATATCAAAAGTCTTGAACATATGGAAGAAAAATATTATTCCAGCAGGATTTCCTGCTTTCCCAGCCTCAAGAGCATATGCTCAAGATGGGATTTATTTCACAATTTTGCTGAGGCACCAGTTAGATTCTGCAGCTGAAACCTAACAAACTAATTATGTCTATTATCAGGTGTTTAAGAGACCACAGTAGAATACATCCAATAGTCAAGGCACGTACCAAACAACAAATATGCAAGCAGTCTCACAAGAGATTAATGGGCCTGTGACAGGGACAAGCAGCTGTACACCAYAGAACAGTAGAAATGACAAGAAGTCTTATTGCATGTCTTGATAATTATCAGGTCTTCACAATTGTTAACCTACTTAGCATATTTCAGACTAATGAATAAAGCTGCTGCTTGGTTTAGGAGCTTTTTTGAATGGGGTCTTTGCCCCTGTAGGCTTTGATAGCGAGCACTTTAAAGCAATTGCTTAAAGTTCTGGTATGCAACCAAGTCTTTGCTTGCTTCTTTGAGACTTTTTAAAGACATTTCAACTTGGACTTGCAAGGAAAATCATGGAGATAGAATTACCTATGTAATATCTAGAATATGGAGGATATTCATATCCTCCATGCTATCTTGACTAGCATTCAGCTATTCATCTTAYAGAACAAAAAGAGCAATGCAGTCTACCAAATGAGAAGTCAGCACTCTTTGCTCAGCTATGGTAGCGCTGGGGTCCTCAGGACTGGCCCATGCATCCACTAGTACTTCTGGTATCCACAGTCACATCTGGGTTTGGTCACCTCCGAATTTCCATACACAACCACTCCAGACAATACATTATGAAAATGGGAATAAAGACCTTCAGTTTCTACTGTAACAGCTAAAGGAAAACCATTTCCTCCATTTCTCTGCTCTTTCTGTCATTTGATCCCACCATCTCCACCTGTGAAAAATGGTTTCAAGGACCCAGACAGTCYAGATCTTGCTCTCTTATGAATGTTTCCTAAGGTCATTGCCACATCAGGTAAAACATCTGTTCGCAGTTGGAAACTTGCTCTACATCTAAGTAGGAGAGCTGTCTTTCTGTTTTCACAGCAGCACAGARGGTTGCCATGATGTGCTTATGGTTGTCTGGTGAGAAAAAAAATGCTYCCGGGGCAGTCACTGGCCTAAACCCAAAATGAGTGGTCTAGAGATAGCTCTCTCAGGAGCACGTCAGAGATCAGTGACATCCCTAAAAACAGGGCGTTTCTCAGAGATCACCAACATGTCCTTGCCCAGAGTAGCAGAAATATGTAGAAAGGAAAAACAGCAACACAGTTCTTGAGTAGCCACAATCCATAGGATTTTTGTTTGTACCTAATACTTTCCACTTCACATTATTCAGGGYTTATAGCGTAAAAAGAGAGCTATCACAATGATGGAACCATACAGTGAATCAAGGAGGCGTACTGGATTCATAAGGTAGCCATACACACACAGTTTCTGATTTAGATTGATTTTTTGAGGAATCAGGAAGTATGAATCACATAATCCTTTTTTCTCTGTGGACAGTTGTACAGGACATGTAAACTTCCCTTTCAGATTAATACTTTTCCCATAGTCCTCAGATATGTTTAGCCTACAGGACTCCTAAACCATGTTGCAGGAAAACCAGGGTCTGAGCTGGTCAACTTTAGGAAACGTAGTTAAAAAGAAATGGAGTAAACAGAAATACATAATTGTACTTTGATGGAGTTATTTTTTTCCTGATTTAGGTCCAAAAGGASCTGTATCTATTATTAATACATTCAAGGCACACTTGGTATCTATACAGAGTAGGTCCTTCAGCAAGACCAAGACCTGTGGTGAATACCTATTCACCTATTGGGCAAATAGTCCATTCCTTCCTAGCCTGCACTAGGTGAACACCAAGCCACACATAATATGAAAACAAAAATCAACCTGCTCTCTTGAATTGCCTCTTGGCAGCAGCCTTTCAAAGGATATTTATATCCTAATGGGGATTTGCACAAATTCCTATCTGCCTAGCTTCCAAGGAAATTAACAGGATTTAGGTATTTAGTTGCTTAGGAAATTTCTTGAGGTGCCTTTCACCATATGTTTAGAGAGYACCCCAAATCTCACCCTTCACTTCCTGCTAGATAAGCAATTTCAGCAGCCTCTACTAGTACCATACTGAACAGCGATCAGAGAGACAGGAATCAGAGTCCGCACCACTTGTTCAGAGTAACACGAGGGACTGTTGCAGAAAAGGACAGTGCTGGAGATGGACAGGAATGGTAGGAACCAACAGCTACTTCTGAATTTCACACAATTACTCATATTTCTACTCCAGGATGCATTCCATGCCTTTCATATCAATCCCACCTTGGTGCGAAAGTTTCTCAAGCCATTACTTATTGGAGAGCTTGCTCCAGGGGAACCCAGCCAGGACCGAGACAAGAATGTAAGTATTTGTTTCTAAACTGGGATTTATAATAGGTATGATTTTTATTTTTATTTTTCGCTCTTAGGACGTCCTCCAGGTCCCTATGTGAAAAACCGCTGGACAAATTATAAAGCCCTCTTCATTACAGGCAGCTCCAGAGAGGGAGAARAGTGCTCAGTGACTGAGTGCCTCTATGCAGTGACGTGCACATCCCAGTAGAGATTAAAATGTGCATGGGAGGGAGGTGACACATCAGACTGGCAGTACAAGCCTTTCCTTTCCGCAGAGTCACCAACAGTTCTGTCTGTGGTAATCATGCCTCATTTCTAGCAGCCCATTGCCTGGACTGGAATGATCCCATCCTGAAGGGAAACATGGACTGAGAATGTGCGCTGGGAAACGTGTGCCAGCTCCTGTGGCTTGCTTCCCTCCTGCTATTYCTTCTCTTGGGACCAAGCTCTAAAACACGTGTCATTGCTTGCGTGTTATGGGGGAAGGAGAGGGCGGGGGGAAAGAGAAGGCTGGAAAGACTTCCAAAGTGAAGTTGCTCACTGCCTCAACAAGACAAATCTCTTCCACTGTTTACTCCACAACTCCCCTCTGGMAGAACACCCCCAGGGAACTCTTGCTTCAGGACTCAAACTGGCTGAAGTGAAACAGTTGTCTCTTTTCAGAGGCTTAGGGAGCAGCAATCCAGCAGAACTCCCCGTCCACCCCGCATCCTCAAGGCCAGCTCTGTATCCCTCCCAGACGACCCATTCATTCATTATTCAGGCACTGGGCACAGCATGGCTAACTTCCACCCCGAAACCCAATCTCATCCTCTTATTCCTGGCTGCCTGTGATTATGGTGTATCTATATCACTCACAATAGAAGTGATGACGGTAACCGGCTCTCGCCCTGGAATGCCCTTCCTGAACAATTGCACCCTAGCTGACCCACATACTAAATAGACCATAGCAACTCTGATATTGTGCGTTCATCACCAAAGCTCAGAAATTATCCATAAGTAATGGGATTGAATTCTCTCTTTCTCCAGCTCTTTAATACTTGTAAAGCTCATTGAGACTAGCRTGAGCAGCTGTTGCAGCTCTCAGTGCAGCAAGGTAGTGCTGCTGATTCAGAGCAGCAGGCTTGAATCACCCTCCTAGCTCAGGGTGCAAAAGGTCAGGATATGGGCTCAGACCAGCTAGGCCTGAGCTTACTTGTAGGGAAATGGGATGAAGAACTTGAATACAGTAGGAGTATGAAGACAGGTCCTTACTTGCTTACTGGGTAGGCCAGTGACTGCAAGAAACAGCCAGGGTCCTTAGTACGGAAGCTTAGGCTTCCTAGAGAACATTCAGACCTGTTATAAGATTCATGGTGGGTCTTGTAAATCTATTTTGCAGTCCCAGCTGGTGGAGGATTTCCGGACCTTGAAGAAGACAGCGGAGGATATGAACTTATTCAGAGCAAGCCCTTGGTTCTTCTCCCTTTACCTGGCCCATATCATTGCAATGGAAGCTTTGGCTTGGTTAATGGTTTCATACTTTGGTACTGGTTGGATCACAACTCTCATCCTTGCCTGCATCCTTGCAACTTCCCAGGTGAGAAGTAGTAGGCACAGAGCATACGGCTACCTAAAACACCCTGAAGGAGACTGGTGCATGCTGAATTTCCATGTCAGATTAATCACCAGTGCAACTGGGAAAAACATTCACAATACACCTGCCCCCACTGTGCCTTCTGGCCACCTCTACCCACTGCTGAATATCCCTCACACATACCTCCTCATACCTCTTGGGCCTTTCCTTCCACATATCCTCCACAATTGAAACAGAGATCTTCCCCTTAGCATTTCCACTGATTCTCTCTCTCTGTTTCTCTGTCTGTCTGTCTGTCTCTCTCTCACTCACACACACACACACACACAACTTGCCTTCCATCTTTGTTTCCTTTTTTGCTTAACTCTGATTTCAACCCATTTTCTAACTACTTTATTTTCCTTCCTCCCAGACMCAGGCAGGGTGGCTGCAACATGACTTTGGACACCTTTCYGTCTTTAAGAAGTCTGTGTGGAACCACATAGCCCACAAGTTTGTGATTGGGCACCTGAAGGTAAAGGTCATTCTGTACCCAGGGCAGTGTAGAAGCAGCTGCATCCACTTACTTGGACTGTGCCAAAGCAGGAGACTGCAGCTCTAAGCCATTCCACAGTGAGCCAATGCATGGAGGAGAAATTAGTGGACAATTCCACGTGGGGCTGTTGTGCAGAACAGATAAGAGAGCCCGGCCAAAGCTGTTGCAGATCACAATAATTCCACAAGCTTCAGTGGAACTGCACCAATTTATCATGGCTGAGGATATAGTTCATTAAATTGCATGAAGCTCTATTTTAACATTCTGTCATATTTCCACCATGCCCTCCACCTCCTTCACACTAARGTTTAGTAATGTTTAAGTGCCCCGTACAGCTATATCCTGTCCACTCAAGATATCCTCAGAACTTCTATCCTGGGCAAAGTCCAGTGCAGTCCAGGCTTTTCAGTGTCCACCTGCAGAAGGAACTTCTAGGGGATGGGACACATCTCTGGCCATTCTTACAAGCCCAGTTTGTCTTGCCTCACTCTTCATAGGCACAGACAATAGATGGAGACCAGTGGCAATTATTACTAAGGTAGCAAGAGGAAATAAGCCTACCATTCAGCCACAAATAACAGCTTCACCTGTGGGAAGACACAGTGACGCATAATTCACTAAGGCATAGCTTTCTTGCCTGTTCTGACGATTTAGAAGATCCTTAGCCAGGGCAAAATAGCTTGGCWTTACTGGTTTCAGTGGGTCCATACCAGCAGTCTCATAGCAACTGACAGTTTAACCACTTACTGTTTATTGCTATTTTAAAAGTAAGTAACAGTTTGGGCATAATCAAAGTCACACTGTTTTAGTTCCTATGAGTGAATGGGTAATCTTACCATTAGAGGAGCGGTGCTTTTCCACAGCTTAACTCCTTGTTCTTGCATCTGCCCAGGGTGCCTCTGCAAACTGGTGGAACCACCGTCACTTCCAACACCATGCCAAGCCCAACATATTCAAGAAAGACCCAGATGTGAACATGCTGCATGTTTTTGTCCTCGGAGATTCACAGCCYGTTGAGGTGAGGCACAGTGGGTGTAAAGTGGAATAGCATTGCCCTAGAGGGCTTCAGAGAATGCTTCTCCAAAAGCAGCAGGAGTTGTTTAGTGTTGATAGACATACACATTGCTTGAAATGCTACAAAAAAAAAAAAAAAAAGAAAAAGAAGACATGCCTCATCCAGGGCTTGCATCTATATTGTCTGAAAGGAGTTTGGCCCTCATATCTTCCCAAACCTTGGGTTCAAGAGCAAGGTTGACTGTACAATTCCCTATCCATTTCCTATGTTGAGTACAATAAGGGAAATTAGTATCTTGGCTGCATTTCTGAGGGCATAAGCCAACAACGCTGAGTTGGAAGGGTAAAGTGTATGGAAACTTTTTGCTGGTATAGGCTAGCCAYGAATGATTATACCCCTACTTCACTCCAGGGATAATTCAAGGACTGAGGGCCACATCTTGACCAACTAAGACAGTGGGGCTACAGTAGATGACAGTACCCACTCCCCTGGAACAATCCTCTTAGAGTAACTATGTACCAACATGTTGCGCACAGAGTTACAGGCTATGTTAAGGTGTTTTGATTCAATCTATCCTTCCAGAGCCAAAATATTTACTGTTTACTGTATAGAAACCTGCATGAAGGAAATAATGTACTGTTCTTGGTCTTTGTACAGTGGAACAAGGATTTTAATTAAAAAAAAAAAGAAAAAAGTCAACAGGAAGTACAATACAGGGAAATACAAAATGAAAAAGCTAATGCTTTCTCAGCCAGCTTTTATACTATGAAGAAAGTAGCTCCAGACACATATTGGAGAGGCCTGGTATCTGGACACATACAGGGAATGTCTTGTAGACACAGAATTTTTAAGAGACAGAAAGGTCCGTTGTACATGATTAAAATGAAAGCCTTCTCCTGTGGTTTAAAAAGCCACTATCCAGAAGATATAAATCAATATCATGCTCTTAAATGTGTGGGTGTGTCCCATTTGAAAATCCTGTGCCAGATAACTGGGTTTAGAAGTAGCTTGTGGTTCCACCACTGAAGGAAAAACTCAGAATGCAGACATGTATGGCAACAAGGAAAACTGGATCTTCCTTCTACAACGCAGCTGAAATATGGCCAGCATCAGTGTACCATAATATTCTTTCACACTTGCACATACCCTAGCCTTCCCTGAAATCTCACCACAGTGTGAATTGACTGGGCACTCCAGTCCAGTGCTCAAAATCATCAGGAAGCTCTTTCCACTATCTAACCAGAACTTCCCCTGGTGAAGTGTAACGTGATGGTTACAGCTGCTCACTGTGAACTACAGGGAAAATTTAAATTCCTTTTATGTCAGTGTCACTAAGCARACTTAATCTGTCACTTATTTGTACTCCTGCCACTCTTGCTATTAGTCTCTCTTTACTTCYGTAATCTACTGATACCAGTAATCTCCTGTGATTGCAGCAGACCTCCAGTGCAATGTGTTACAGGGTTCAGGTAAAGCCCTGTATCAGCTTTCCTGACTGTAGCGCTACCAGCTCTTAGTTCCACTTGGTGCGACTGATACACCAGTGCTACAAGGCTTCCCTTTGTTGGGAAGTTGCTGTGCTGGAAGCAAAAGTGTGAGTTCCCACCAATCTGGATTCTTCATGTAAGCTTGTTGTGTGAACACTCCTGGTGCCCMAAAAAGACAATTCTACCTAGTTCTAGGTTTTTAACTAAGGGGATGAGGTTAGGAGCCCAGGTGCTCTCAGCTGCCTCTTTTCACTGAAGAGAAATGGGCACCTGCAGGAAGCAACAACCAAAGGTCCAACCCTGTCTTTGGAGAAACCTCTTGGTTTCCTGTRTCTGCTGTAACCATACCAACTACTTTTTATCTTTATTGGTGTGGGAATTAGGTCAAAACTCCCCAGTTCCAGCTAAAAAGAGTTAATAAATAAAGAAGCATTGCAGAGAATATCCTCTTATATGTGGGTGTCATAATCCAAGACTGAACTTTCTCATCTGTGTCCTGCAGTATGGCAAGAAGAAGCTGAAGTACCTGCCTTACAACCATCAGCACGAGTACTTCTTCCTCAGTGAGTATCTGCACTGCACTCTTCATTTTTCCCTATGGTGAGAGGAGTTGAAGGCTCTTTRCTTTCCAGACCCTGCTGTGTTAGCAGRGCAATTCCTTATATCCCAACTCATYCTTCCATCCTAAGGCTCGCAGTCCCCTTAATGGTTTACTTGTACAGGTCCCAAGGTCAGTTCAGTATATCCTCACTGATATCCAAGCACCCTTAACATTGCCAGCACAGCCATGTAAAGCAAGCAAGCAGCTGAGACTGGGAACTAATCTCAGTGTGCAAATGGCTCCACAGAAGCACTGCATGTGGCCAGTCAATGCTTTTTGATAGCTAAAGGTGAATGGGCGTGAAGCAGAGCCTTCTTTCTTCACAGAAAGGCAACCGCCACCTTGGGGTTCCCCCATCACCAGCACCTCGCCTCTCCGACCAATGCCAGGCAGGCTTTCCCTGGCATCAGTTCCTAAATCACTGGCTTGCTCTCATGTCACACACCTTTGCACTTCCTTAGATGGCTGAAACATTTCCGTTTGCTTTGCAGTCTTCCCACCTCTGCTCATCCCTGTGTATTTCCAAATCCAAATCATCTCGACCATGATCAGGCGCAGGTTCTGGGCGGTGAGTGAAATGTCCTCCCTGTTCTTGTGGGGCCCGGCTGACTCCTAAGGCATCACACTTGAGCAGGGAGAGAGGCCAATCRTCTCTCCAGTGCAAGGACAGTTGCCAGAGGGAGGATGGACAGGGCATGCTTTGCTGTACTAATTATCCAGCACCCCTAACATCACCAGCAAGACCATGTTAAGTGAGATAGGGCAAAGCAATGCCTAATGTCTTCTCTCTTCTCCTAGGACCTGGCCTGGGCCGCTAGTTACTACACACGCTACTTCATCACGTACATCCCATTCTATGGCGTTCTGGGATCCCTGCTTCTCCTCACTTTTGTCAGGTAGGAGATAAAGGGCCTCCCTTCTACTCTCCCCTCCCTTCAACATCAGACTAACAGAGTCTCAGATATACTGTGTCCCATAGGTCTTCCTTCTTTAGGTCCTCTGCAGGCATCTTCCCCATTCTGCGTTACCCCAAGTATTTTCRCTCCTTCACTTTCCTCCTGTCGTCACCCAATTTTACCTTCTCTCAGTAGAGCTGGTTCTGCTGCTCAGCGTCTGCTTTGGTCCTTGTGACAGCTCAGGCAGGATTCCCCTTTCTTTCCTCATTCCCTATTCCCACACACTGCCCGATCCCAACACACTTGCTAATTTTCCACTTTCACCTAGGCTGGACCCTCCCAGAATACCTCAGGCAACCCAGTTCACTACAAAGGTAACTCAGGAGCCACCCGAAGCACTGCCAGCCTCTGTGAGTGAAACGCTTACCACTTCACAGAGTGGTAGAGGTTGGAAGGGACCTCTGGAGATCATCTAGTCTGACCTCCTTGCTCAAGCAGGGTCACCTAGAGCATGTTGCCCGGGACCACTTCTCACAGTGCAGCAGAGTGCATGGCCCGTACACTGCAYGCACACGTCATTACTTCCACACGCTCAGAGAACACCTCAGAAAGCTCTTTCACAYCACAGAACGAACGATGTTCCTACCTCTACCCTCCAGTTTGAGTCYTCCAAAGCTACATTTCGCCCCTCCTTAAATCTGTGGAGAAATGTTTCTTAATATATTTAGATTTTGACTGATCTTTTAGCCCTTTGTGATTACCAGGCCTCACAGTGTGCTGCTCCCAGTGCAGAAACAGTATTATTATGCTTATTGCTGTTTGACTGACACAYGGAGAGTTCAGTGAGAGACCTAAAAACATGAACTACGAGCATGAGCTGCTAAGTGAATCGGGCATGGCAGGGCTTAGAAAGCTACTCACCGGATGGTTACAGTATTCCAGATGGCAGCACTGAATTTGTATTTCTGTCCTGCATGTAGTAGCTTCTAGTCTTCTAGCTAACAGCAAAGGGCTGCATTTAGTCCCATGGTCAGCATTAGTTTTAGGAAAATATTTTATCACAATAAAAAACACTTTCTAAAATATTTCATTTTTTGAGGGAAAGGAAAYAGCAACAGATGTGCAAAAACTGTCATAAAATCAGAACTTTCCCCTCCACACAACTTAATATCTCTGTTCATGATTTAAGTTTTCACAATTGCAAAAGACTTTGGTTCTAAGAAAAAAAAAAAAGGCGCTTCAAAAGACATTGATTTGTGTAAGTGCCTAGCCAASCTCTTTGGTGTGAAAACAAACTGAAAAACAACCAGCCTGTTATTTCTACTATTATCATATTCTGATTAAGCTAAAAATGCAAGAAGCAACACTTTMCTCTTGTAAAATTGTTTCCAGTTTCTCATGATTCATCAGGAGACATTTCCCTATTAACAGTAGTTTCCTTATAATTCAGGCAGTAAGGAGAGAGCCCCAGGAGCTTTATAAAGCAATGCAACATTGTGAGCAGCCCTCCCATTGCTCAGAGAAAGTAAGATGCTTATGGAGAGTCACCRGTTTTAATCAAAATATAAAAAGTATTATGTCAGATAAGAGCATTTCCATTTTGTTTTGACCCCAGACATGAATAATCACTAAAAAGGTGAGATTGCTCTAATCGGTGCACCACATAACAAAACTCATCCATCCTCTAGCAGATAGATTAAAATACCAAGCAAAACAAACACCCATCAAAACCACATCTGGACTTTAAAACAATTCTGAGACCTTGCTTYACTTAGCTCACTCCCTTCTGCGGTTGTGTGAAATTACTGCTGGTGAAAGCAGAGATTGAGATCATCTGCTCTTTCAGAGGAYGAGCCCAAAGACTATATCAAGGGCAGCTTCTGGACATCTGTCTTGCCAACRTACATCTCAACCCCAACATAGAGAAACTGCTTTGGGCAAAAAGAATAAAGCGGGTTTCTATAGACTATTCTACAGGTGCTGTAAATGTGGTCATATACCACAAGAAGTAAACAAGCCACTCTAAAGTGATAAGCAGCCCAGTACAGAGTTGAGAATTATGGTAAAGGAAATGGGGGAAAAAAAAAAAGGGGGCAGGAGAGGGGAAAGAGGGGGGAAAAAGAGGCAAAAAAATTGGGAACCCCAGTCTGCTGAACTTAATAACCAGAAAGTTAACACCAATGGGCAGGTGGATTTTGAAAAAGAATRTATATCCAGCAAGTAACTGGAAAGATAAAAACAGTTCTACTGAGCATTTCTAAATCAGGACTTACTTTTCTCAAGTGATTGGATCATCTTCATTTACAGGAAGGGGAAGTARTGTAAAAGATCAATCCACTTCTGTGGAAGAGAAATCAAGCAGAGGGTTAGCCCAGTAGGACATCCTGGTTGTAGTGAACCATAGTTGCATTAGTCCCAAAGCTACAAAGAGAGGAAGAGAAATTCATTGCAGAAATGATTGTCTCCACTCTCCATAGAAAGAGATTTGTTTAATTCCATATCTTGGAGAAATACTTCCCTCACATGCAATGCCTCCTGCTGCTCCCTGTAAACCCCACTCTCTTGACCTCATATCCTGATCTGCAGCATAAAATGTCATGCTTTTTCTCTGTTGTTGAAGGTTTCTGGAGAGTCACTGGTTTGTGTGGGTCACCCAGATGAATCACATTCCAATGGAAATTGATAGCGAGAAGCACAGAGATTGGCTCAGTTCTCAGGTAACTGGGAAGGAAAAGGAAACCTCTGACTCCACTCACCCCAAAATGGATTGGAAATTTATTCAAGGAGTGGTTGCATTATCACTGTCCCTAGCCATGTCCCACGATACTATACAAAGTACTAGTCTACTGTCTCTGCCATCAGCATGTTCCCCCTAGAGCGAGTAATGCTGATTCAAGACATGGAAATCCAAACTTCTGTGACAAATATGACAACCAAAAGATTATATTTTGTTCCTTCAGATTTGAGGCAGTGTCAGGCTCAAGAAGTGTGGTTTGACTTCCTTGTATGGTGTACATTGCTATAAACACRCTAAGAAATAGAAGACCCTCAATGCAACTCAGCATGATAACTGTGGCTCATGTCAATACATGTGCTTTCCTTATGCTGAAAATACATCAACCCGCGTTAAAAATAGAGCTCAGTACATTTCTAAAGTTCATATTTTGGGAATAAGGTCTGAAATGAAAGCCAGCTGCTTTCAAAGTCTTTTCAATGCCTGGCCAAGCACATCCACCCTGCTGAAAGGATRCCTCTTATTTGTAGCGCTCCAAGTCCCATTCAGACCTAGAGGATAAGGAGAGCAACTTTGTCACTGGTCCTATGAATATGGTAAAACTGAGCTGAGAGAAGAAATCACCTCATGCATTAATTACTCTAATTAGGAACTGTAGTTATTAYTGGGGCCTTGAACACGAGCTTTCAAAGTCTGACAGTTAATTTCTCTCCTTTTGTGCCATACTTCACTAAAGTACCTTCACWTTTGTTTAACGCTGAACACATGAATAGGCTCACCGAAGTCATGGGAGCATTCAGATGTTGAACGTAAGCATTTGCTTATGCACTTTTTGTAACTGGAATTTGTAGACAGACACAGAGAGTGATTTAAAGAGAGAGAAATAAAATGTGTGTGTGACAGAAAGAGAGTTGAAGTGTGAGTGTGTATGAAAGAGAGAGAAGCCTCTTTGACACTTATGTGGTTTTATGCTGTATCTTGTGGGGGTGAAGAGGGTTTATCTTCTGTGGTTACTGTGTAGGATTCACAGCTTAGACAGTCAAGAGTGTAAGAGGATTTTAAGAAAGATTACCTACTTTTTACAATCGCTAATAGCAARAGCAGCTAAGAAAATATTTCCATGGTATTCAGATCTTGCACTTAATTCAAACACACTAGGCAATAACTAGACAGGATGGGGAAAAGTAGGCTTCCCATGCCCATCCTTTTTTTTCCTCCACCTTCCCCATCTTGGCCCTGTTGTTAACTGTCTATTTTTTAACTGGACAGCCTGAGATGGGTGTGTCTATATTTGGACTGACATGTGACTAGTCACCCTAAASTGCCACTTTATATTGGCCCCTTTACTGCTGTTGAAACCTCCAGAAGCACTAGCAATACAACAGACCCCRAGGGGATTAAAGCACCCCTTGCTGCAACCAGCTGTCTTACTGTGGCAACCTTCTGCGCTCTGACGGCTCAGCAYCAGCCCCTGGCACAGGCAAGAGGAGCTTTGTGCTGATTTTAGGGTGAACATTCACTACTATTCACAGCTGCTTTCTTGCCTTCACAGCTGGCAGCCACTTGCAATATTGAGCAGTCCTTTTTCAATGACTGGTTCACCGGGCACCTGAATTTCCAAATCGAACACCAGTGAGTATGGGCCCAGCATCACTTGGCCACTACCAGCTTGCCACAACCCTGGACTTKAGGCAAGGGAAAGGCTCCTAAAGGCACATATGTGTGGGATGGGAGAGTCTTTGGAATGCTACTGAATATCAAGAAGGAAAGAAAATCCCAAACTAATTCAGATCATCTTCTCCTTCTACCACCAAGCATGGCATATTTTCCCTCTTGCTACTAAATACTTCAGCCCTYACTCTCAATTTTAATTCCAGGTTTTAGCTAGATATCAGTGGCAGGAATCTACCAATTAYAATGGCCATGGACTCACATTTCTGCATTCCTACGCTAACTACTTGAACCTTAGTGTCCATTTCAGAAATTTCCCCTCCCTGACTAAAAGCACTTTCAGCGTTGTATAGTCTTGGTGCAGCCGTGTGGGGCTGCGTACAYTGCTTGGTACCAGGTTTCAGGAAAGATATTGAAAACCAGAGCCATATGGACAGTCAGTTAGCAGTGGCAATACAAAATGTAAAAGAGAGGGCATTTATGGTTCTATTGATTGCTTTGGAATTTAGCCTAAAGAGAAATTAAATCCCTGTTGAACAGCACAAGGTAAGGTGATCCCAAATTCTTTATCTGCTTCTCTGTTCCATGAGCTTCCAAAAGGGGGTCACTGACAGGTCCATTCGGCAAGAGGCATTAGTTATTGCCCAAAGGAAATGTGCAGCTATTTCAGTAGACTGAGGCTGTTTCCTCACTCCTGCTTCCCTCACATCCTGCTTGTAGTGTCCTCTCTTTCCAAAAACTGACTTTCATTGTCTTTCTGAACATGGCTTTGTTTTGAGGCACGACAGACTGGTGGGAGAATCAGCACATTCAGTTTTCACAAGCCGCCTTGAAACAGAGGACTGTAAAGCATGGATTTCTCTCTCAGTTTTTCTTCTGTCTGCTTGTATAGCTTGGGTAGGAGGCAGTAATAATTAGCCACTAGGAGAAGGCAGAAGGAGATGCCCATCCCTCAGGGTTCAGGTCTAGAGTTCTCAGGCTTGTTTTCTCTCTCTCCATTCAAGCCTGTTTCCAACGATGCCACGCCACAATTTCTGGAAGGTTAAACCTTTGGTGAAGTCRTTATGTGCCAAGTATGGAATCCAATATGAAGAGAAGTCTCTTGGAAAAGCATGCGTAGACATCATTGGGTAAGGGCCTTTTAATACCCTCTGCACCCCACAATTCATTATTACAGGAGCATCCTATCTTTTCTAGTACAGAAAAACTACTAGAATTCAGAACACTATAGACCCCTAAGAAATACCATGCCATTATTTCGTAATCGGATGTAAACTAGGGTAATAACCTTCATATCACAGTCCAAGKAGCACCTGCAGAAACGTTGACTGTCAGCAGAAATGACACAGCTCCACTGACTTAGTGGAGCAATACCAGTTGACAACATATGGGAAGCTGCCTCACTACATSATGGGGCAAGAAAGAGTGTAACTGTCCACCGGAGCAGCTTCTGCAACCCAGAGCACTTCTATCCAAGAACCTGGGGAGAACTGAGCAATGATATCGCTACTAAACTTCCCCAAAGGGACCTTTTTATAATATCTTTTTCAAAATGCTGTTCTGAGAGCTGGTCATTCATGCCTTAGGGAGCTGGCAGCACATCTTCAGGCTGCAAACTGAGATGAATTGAAGGGGAACAGGTTAGATCACAGCCCATGCTGTTGCCTGTTTGAACCATCCCAGCAGCAAAGGGCTATTCCCTATAGGCGCAGTTGAGTACTAGACTTAATAATCCTTATCTGACAGATTCATTGTTAATGATTCTGTCTCAGTTACTCCAAGGAAGGCTGCTTTTCATGACAGGGAACGCAGAGAAAGTATCCTGCGCTCCAGGGATCCCCAATGATATAAGCAGTCTCAGGGATACCCTTCTAAGCAAGTGCAAATGAGAGCAGACTGGCCCCACCTAGATGCCCAAAGGCTGAAAACTGGCCCAAACCCTTTGGTTCCTTGGTTCCTTTGGAAACCTTTGGTTCTCCCAACCCAGTTAGCACAGGAAACTGCACACAATACTGAGACCCAGGGGGCTTATGCTTCACGTCCTACAAGACAGGAGCCATGTCATTATACAAATTCTCAAAAACCAGCTCCACCCAGCAATTACTTGCCCACCTTATAGTAGGATCACCTCCTGTAAACCRTATCAAGCTACATTTCCAGGTAGTTCATACACAAAGACCAGGGGGAGGACTTACCCCGCACGATGAAAACCTTTATGCATTCAGAGAGCCAAAAACAGACAGCTTCAACCTGAGCTCACTCTGGTGCAGTCGGGATGACCTTCTGTGGAATAAAGGATGCAAAATAAGAGTTTGGACACCAGGACAGCMTTGAGAGAGCGATCCCTGCCATTCCCCCCTCCTGTCCCAATTAACAGGGCCTCCAGACCAAACACAGCCCCTTCAGSATCCTATTTGTCAGTAGGACTTTGGGCCCAAAACAGCTTGGCTCTGTTGCACATTTGCAGAGCTGATGCAGATGGGAATCCTCCATGAAGATTCCCAGGGAAAAGTGGAAAAACTCCTTTGTGGGTGCAGCGTGGTGAGCCTGGGCTGTTCTGCTCAATGATGCTGCTGCTTATTCAAGAGGAGGAAAGGCAGGTCGCCACAAGGCCATTGGGACTGCAGGTGATACAAGGGGCATCAGCCGAAAATCTTRCTCAGAGTCTGAAACTGGTCACCTTGGGGACCTAAAGAGGAAAATAGGTCCCTCCTCTTGCTATATCTGTCTACCACTGGGGAAAGGCATTTGGTATCCGAAGGATTCATACCCACATTCAGTAACAGGCTCTTCCTTCATAGGAATAGAATGAGGGAGGCAAGATTCACAGGCCAAGCACATTTCTCTCCCTTTTCTTTCCACAGGTCCCTAAAGAAATCTGGAGATCTCTGGCTGGATGCTTACCTCCATAAGTGAACTTGAATCTTAATGGG
>NW_020451201.1:189593-217107 GCF_003343035.1 Apteryx rowi
TTTTACTATCAGATTTCAGTCTGTATGTATCTATGTGCACAGTTTGAGGGGAGTTTCCTGTCTTGTGAACTGTTACTGGGATGGGCTCAGACAACCCGTTTAATCCAGACAGATTGAAAAACATGCTTGGCATAGTCTTCAGAAGATGAAACGCAACACCTTTATTGCACAAAACAGATGGAAGGGCGGGAGAGGATGGAGAGAAGGAGTGTTTAAAAAGGGGCACAATATCCACCCTCCTTCTCTCCACCAAAAAAATAAAAATAAATAATAATAATAATAATAATAATAATAACAATTCTAGCTCTACCTAAAACACACAAGCCCTTGATTCACAGACCCATGTCATTTGTCAGGCTTCAGAGAACCTCTGTACCTGACCAGTATTTGCAATCTGAGGACACCCAAGTCAGTTTATGCCTCTTTTCTCTTTCTCGTCTTTGTGCAAGAGAGCTTAGAGCAGTTTCTTTTTATTATTAAGGAAAATTAAAACAGTCCCCGATCACCATCASAACAGGAAACTCAGGTGGGCGGTGATCCCTGGCACCCCACCTGCAGAAATCACACTCCACGGGGATCAGCAGGCACTATATCACATGACTATATTGGTGTCTGCRGCCCTGCTGTGGCTTTGCCAGAGTCACTGTTTTTCCTGCCATCTTTTTCTCTCTAATCATAGCATCACTTTAGTAAAGGCTGTGATACTGATCCTGTACCACTAATGTCCCAGTGCCGCTCAGTGAGGGTTTTAATATGGGACCATGTCCACAGCTGTATTTTTGCAGCCAGCTGCTATTTCCAGGGATCTGCAGAAGAGCTCCAGGCTGAAGCAACAAGATGTCTCCTTTGGGGAGAGRGACTATTTTCTTTTCCTAATGAACAGCGGGTCTGGCTTTACGAGGCCCCTTAGCAGCACTATGATTGTCAGTAACTTGCATGCAAGACACAAGTCACACTGGGCAATGGGTAAGGCTTGCCCTTCAATTCATTGCAATGCTCCAGAGTAACTACAAATGACCTTTTTCTTTCACCTGAGGAGAGCAGTTGGGCAACAGGCTGCAAAAAGACCTTATGCAGTGTGCTGCAAAACCACGCGGCTCTGCCTTTTTGCACACACCTGGCAGAAACCACAACTGTTTCTGCTTGTCAGAGGCCAGGAGTAATGCCCTGTAAAGATCTTGGGAACAAGCACCAAAGAAAATAAGTTCTTCCTGCAAAAAAGAAGGAGCTGCCCACCCATTCAACCCAGCCCCCAGGCCCTTCAGGGATGCAGCTGAGAACAAGATTGACCAGGCTGTGCTGGTGATGTAAAACCTTCTGTAGAAAGCTCTTACAATTTGTCTAAAATTCGATTTTCTGTCCAATACCAAAATCCGCTCGGCCAATCTAATGGCTCATCCAGAGGTGCAGTTGAGCAGCTTCCAGTTGTTTCTCTAACAGGGAACCTAATCCAAAGCCCACTTCAGATAAGGAGTGGGCTTTAGGGGGCTTTAGTTTAAAATGTAATACAGTGGAAAAGAGACAAACATATTCTTTAGTTTATGATAAAGGGCTATGGTTTCCAAAGCAGTCCCTAACTCCAGAAAACTTCAGAAAATGTATTCCCAGCCCTCAGTTTTGGAAAATAAGATGAGATTACTGTGTTTGCAGACTGGAAAGTCATAGGCAGGATTGTCACTTAACCTAGCTACTGATACTTAAGGTTTGTAAAGGGCTTATCATTTTGGTGTTCTTGCATACCTCTAAGGTAACAAAACCTAAATATCACCAGGAATGGTTAGGATGAAAAGTTATTGTCACGGGGTGTCTGAAGCTCAGCCAGAGTTTTTAATAGTTGATTTCTAATAGCATAAATTATAACATCCTTCCAGATGCTGTAACTTCTCAGACAGGTAGTAATGGGTTAGTTTGGACTTGTGGCTAACACTCTAAAGACTGCCTTAATATCTCCATTTCCTTCTGACTCCCTGAATGTATCTCACTGTCACTGCACCAGCATGGGACAACCACAAAAATACTGTAGTATCAGCAATGTCACCTTCTAAATGTTCAGCTTATTTTTCTGACAGTTCATATTTTTTTCACTCCTCCAGTTCTTGTTTCCAGAGCAACTTTTTCTGAATACAGGTGCCTCTTCCTCATTAGCTCTGTCCCCCCCCCCCTTTTTTTTTCCTCTCCTACCTTTCTTCTTGGGAAATTGTTTGCCTTTTAACACTTAGAGAAACTGCAGGAGGCTGGTTGCTCAGCCTAGGTARAACAACCCTCCTTCGGCAGCTTGGCTTCCTACTTGCCACTGACCAGTCTACTGGAAGGACTGGTTTTCACTAAAAGAACAAATTTCCAAYCCAACAGCCTGGCCTGGCAGTGCCTGGGAGATATCAGCTACAAGTGAGGATAGCTCAAAGACTTTAAAACGTTCCAGAAGAGCAACTGTGATGGCACAATCTGCAGGAGAAAGGCAAGCTCTTCATCTAACRGGTGCTTTTTTTCCCCATGACTTTATCACAAGATATCAAAGGGAAGAAAATGGGACAGAAGAGAGGCTGATATTAGCTMTTCCTTGTGCTCCCAGACCAGCTACTTGCTTTTTTCAGACCCTTGAAAATTCCTTTTCGGTGAAGAATGTTCAGTTGCTAAAATACATAAATAAATAAAWAAAAAAGTGCAATGTTATAGCCAGAAGTGATTTCCAAGCATCATGTATTGTTCTTGCTGTTGCAAGATGAAAACATCCTTTCTGCAAAGAAGAGCAGGTCACCAACCCTTAGTAACTAGCAGCGTATTTTTCTTATTCACTGTACATATGTGCCCAGAAAGTCTGTCCTGTGAAAATGTAAGATGCTGGTTACTCTGTCAGATGAAGCCTCTCTGGCAGCCTTGCTCATATAGTTTCCTTCCCCCTTAAAAACCCAGCCCGCTATCTCTCAATTTAAATTGTTTAGATGCACCTCGATATACGAGTTCTCCGTGCATTAACCAGAGCAAGTCAAAGGGATCCCTGACAAAGAGCCCTGGAAGCCTGGAGAAATCTGCAGTGTTATAATTCCAAGTAGCACCACCCTAAAACCTGATTTAACTGGAGATGTTCTAGAAGTTTCAGTAAAACTGCAAACTTAAGACATAGGTGCATGTAAAAGTTCATATGACCTGGCTCGGCTCCAGCCAGGACAAAATGCAGCAATTCCAGATGAGCAGGAGACTTTGCAGGCTCCAATTAGCCATCAAAAGGGTATAAACAGAATTTAAGCACAGTTTTGCCCCAGCTTTCTCACAACTAATTAGTTCTCCTCTGAAAAAGGACAAGGTGAAATCTCTTCAGCTTTCTCTCTTGATACAGGTCATTCTTTTGCCCTGTAACAAGACAAACACACAAAAAAATCTCTAAAACATGCTGGGAGCTTGTCAGAGCTTGCAGATAAACCTAGCTGAATTGCAGCACTGGTTACATGAGCCCTTGGTAAAGGACAGAGACTGTGGACAGAAAACACACAGTTGTTTTAGGTCAGATAATGAAACAACAGGCAGGAAAGGGCTGTCTTTTCTTCTCTGCCATCACTCCTTAGCAGGGCTTGTGGGAGAAGTTAGAGGACCAGCATATTCAGAGACATTTGGCAGAGAAAGGCTTTCGTTCAAGCAAGCGCAAGGAAGGCAACAAAAGCCTCTGGGCAGGAGAGGGAGAGGGCATGTGTTTTTGGAAGGAGGAGTACAGAGCTGGGGAAAGCATGTGAAGGGAACAGGCTAGGGAGGAGACCATGACAGCATGGGAAAAAAAAAACACCAGGGGGGTGTGCAAAGAAGAAAAAGCAACTTGAAACCAGCTGCCTCATATTCTCCCATTCACCGCTAGGATCTAGCTGGACAACAGCTTAGGCTAGAGACACTGGTTTTGCATGGATGCCCAAGGCGAGAAAAGACAGAGCACTGGCTCAAGGCAAACAGCAAAGACCAGCTGCAGCAGCGGCAGGCAACATCACTAGACATCTCATGGCAAGCTGGATCTTGCACTGATTCCTGCTTGTAGAGCAGGGCCAGTACAGGTATAACAATGCGGTRCCTTTCAATAGCGTGTTTCCATCCCCTGCAAAGCATGGACTTCTCTCACATCCTGGCTAAACTGGCTTAGCCTRGATCCTCGGCCAACAAAAATTGTTTAACGCCATGGGTCTGTGCCAGCTTAGCAAACCAGCAAGAGGTCTCACCTCCTATTTTCAGGGAGAGGCACAAGGAGAGTGAGACACCTTGCACYGAGATTTTCTTGTTTGTGAGCATTTGAGGAGTCTAAGAGCCAGGCTTCTTACTGAAACAGGGCTTGGGAGGCTCAGAGCACCAGCAGAGCTTCACATCTCCAGATACCATCACTCCTGGCTGCAGGGGAAAGTGGAGGACTCATTCTCTTCTAGGATCAGGCTAACCAAATCTTAAGTCTTCATTAGAACAAAAGCATCTTTTCCTGTAACAAGCTGTCCTGTGCTAGCCATAGCCTCTTCTAGCAGATGCTTTTCTAAGAAGCCCATCCTAACAGAGCCCTAACACTTAGGATGTTTTCTAGTTGTTTAGACATCAAAACCACATTTCTCATAGGACAGCTGCTGATTATTTCATTCTTCAAAAAAAATATTTCAGTAACTCAGAAGGAACTATTTTTTCTAGTGTATTCTATTGCTCAATAAAATCATAACGTTTGTCGATCATAAAAATGCTTCACATGATTTATTCAGTTACACCAGAGCCACTGCTGCGCTCAAAAAAATGTTTCTTCTTGGCATACCTTCAGCAATACAGAACCACTGAAGATTAGTACAGAGAGGCCAGCGAAACTAATTAGGATGTTTCTAGGATGTAAACGTCACCATACGGGTTTGGCACTRAGGTCAAGAACATACATTCAATTTCAGAATTCTTAAAGGGTGAAGGTAGGATTTGCCATAAAGGCTGATTCAAGTCCAAATTTCAGCTTTAGTCTTGTAATTGCTGTTCTTGTTTATTACATCAATTCAAAATCAGATCCCAGGCCAGACTAAGAACTGTAAGAACACCAGAGAGGCCAACAATAGCTGCTTTGGAGAAAAGGAGCTGGAATTAGACCTATTTATTATGGCTTTCCTAGTTTTTGCCTAACCATGTGATTTTTGAGGAACAGTTTGCCAGTGATTATGGGAAGCCCTTTTTCCTCTTCACAGGGTTAAATTAGTGGAATAATTTTTATGGTTTTGACAATAGACAGGTTTCTTTGTCAGCCTTTGCAAAAGCCAGGAGCAATGCCACTGCATACCTTTGCCTTGGGAACAAGCACCAAAGAAAAAAAGTTCCTCCTGCAAAAAAAGGAGCTGCCCCCCTATTCAAGCCAGCCCCCAGGCCCTTCAGGGAGACAGCTGAGAACAGGCTGTGCTAGCGATGTGAAACCTTCTGTAGAAACCTGCTATAATACCTCAAAAATTCTATTTTCTGTCCACTGATGGCTCATCTGGAGGCATGGTAAGCAGCTTCCAGGTGTTTCTCTGACARGGAACTTGATCCAAAGCTTGCTCCGGACAACAGCGGACTTTAGATCATCCCAGAGGCCTTAACAGAGCCACATTTAACAGAACCAGGATCCTSTCAGTTCATGCAAATAAATCCACTTGAACCGTACCATCGGCTACAGGAGCATACAGTAATAGACAGAGGCTATGAGAAGGAATCACACAGGTTGTTCTAGGTCAGATAACAAAATGATAGGCAAGGAAGGACAGTCTTTGGCTATGTATTGCATTAAACCAACATACTGCAGCTTTCCAGAGTACACATTAATTGCTTCATAGGTAAACTCATTCTGCATAGGAAGCACCAGATGAGAGGACATAGAGCTCAAAAAAACCCAACCAACCAAMCAAACAAAAAAACAACCGCAACCTTACCTGGCCACAATATTAGGACTTTTACTTGATCCTAGAACAAACACATTCCCCCAATACAAACACAAGAACCTCTTACRCAAAAATAGGCTGTTGCAAATAAATACATCACCTGGCTTTCTTCCCTRGCAGTACAACTGATCCCAGAACCTCTGAGCATCTCAACACAACATAGCTTGAAGGGGAATAAGGTTCTGGTTGTTCCAAATCCGCATACTGGATTAAGATACCTACACTCAACCCATGCTCCCCAGCTGTACTAAAACAGTCTCTGTTTTAACACAAGGCTCTTACCTCTGCTGCTAATTATGTTAAATATTTGTATGCCAGACATGCAGATCCTCAGTTCCAATTCAATTTTGAGCTACCTAATGACCTACAGAGAAGAGATATTGATGATTGGCAAGATCTATAAAGAAACTTTCATCCACTAGCAATATTGCTTTAAAAAAAGAAAAAAACCTCTAACTTTTTACTTACTCTGCAAAAGTCTGATTCCAGAGGTCTCATGCAACAGAGCACATTTCACAGCACACCTAGCATGGATACGAAAGGTGTTCATGGTGCTCACATGTACAGCTTTTGCCTAGATAGCGCAAAAGGTGCRTTGTCACATGGCTCCCTCCTTGCAACAGATTCTTCAAAGTCTGTTTAGAAAATTAATGACAAGTTTAGCCTTTGAAGAAACTCAAATTTTAGTTCAGCCTTTGTGCCTGGGTTACATCCCATTATCATGAACTTCATGTGTTTTACCGGGCAGCTTGATAAAACCTCAGTTGCTCAACTATAATATAGAAACATTTCCATACTGCATCCTACTTGTACCATCCCTCCCTCCTGGCACTCTTTATACACAATAGGATATAGGTCTGCAACGGGGACTACAGATAGTTAAGAAAGTTGCTAGCCTCCTGTAAGACATTTCATTCACATTTCTGCTTCCTTGAAATCCGTGAATTAAAAGTATTAGGACAATAATATAGAATTCCAGGATTCGAAAGTAAAACAGGGGGTGAATCATTCCACCACAGCAGCACTAACGCTGCCCTGGGACAGGTTTATTTAGTTCAACATGATTTTCCTTTATGTAGCATGGTGGTGATAAGAAACACTGCACAATGTTTCCAGCATCACAGAACATTATGCCGTTAAAACATATTAAGGCCTGAATCAGGGTGTTCCTCTTCTTCTTCAGGAAGATGTTCAGATGCCAATTGTTTAATAATCTGAAATCACTTTCTACTGAAAGTGTGTGGTTTTAGAGGCACCACAAACGCCAGCCTCCGCAGGGATCCAGTGATTCAGCTAGAGGGAAATGACAATCTAGACTGGGAGCTTAGCTGGGAAGTTCAAGCAAGGCACACGAGCAACGTTTTGCAGCATTCTGACTAAACTATTAACCAAAAAAAACCCCCCAAACCCCCCCAAGTGTAAAACATTACCAAATCCTTTCAGAGAGGTGGTAGGAAGTCTTTCAGAAACCATAAGGTTTATCACGTCCTGGGCTCAGCCTCTTACAGAACTGGAACCATTATGGCACAGACGAGTGAGACAAGGAAGAGAAGAAATTAGGAAAAGGTCCCAATTGTGTACAGAAGTTATTATTTTCACATTTCTCATGCTGACAGAATTATGATGGGTGTGGATATTGTTTCCCAAACACTGACCAGAAATGTCATGAAAACAATTATTCCAATAAGAGCTACAAGGTAAATTCATTTATTTCCCATTTCAGAGTGAAAAATCTACTGAGTCTGAATGTAAATACACTACTGGTATCATTTGCATCAGTGCAGACAATTTATCTTTTTGAAGATCTAAGGACTGATCCACAGGTTGTTTAAATTCACTTTGTTGCATTGAACAATAGCAGTGTACACTGAGAACTTAATTTAAAAATAGTCTTCCATAATCCTGAATAAAGATATGTAGCAGACATTCACTTCCATGTCTTTTATAGGAAAAGCAGTGACACTAGTCCAAAAATTCACAGTTCCAGAACAGTTTCAATATACTTATATTTTTCTTTTCCCTGTAAATAGTATGTAAAATAACCAGCATCACTCCAATGATTATTACAGCATATCAATTACAGTAACACACATCTATTTGTGAGTTTATTATCATACAGTGCATTTTTAAAATGAGGTGTTTCAATAAAGTCACTCTTTAGTCTATCCAGCTCCTCAGAGAAGAGAGCATCCTGCAGTTCAGCTGTGCTAGAACCAGCATGAGGCCTATCAGTGCTAAACTGCAAAATTAACTGCTGGAAATGGGAACAGAGAAGGAAAGCCTGCTGGCGAGCATAGCTCAAGGAAAACAAMTACTAAAATGCATTCCAATAAGAACAAACCACAAACACCCAGCTGTGACCAGCAGGGTGAAATGCAAAAAGATCTTCCCATCTGGGATTCTGCTCTGTGATACGCAGGCCAAATCATGACGTATACAAACTTAAGTTTGTTTTCCGAAATATTTTGGTGAAAGCTTGATGATTATGGATCTGATGAATTGACTTTTATAGCCAGAAGTACTTTGTGCAGACAACAGCATAACATTGAAGCAACAGATGAATACGTTCCACCTTTTYTTCCTTCGGTGAGTGTTTTTCTGAACTCAGTGAGAAGGGCTCCCTGTCCATCAGACTTTAGATTCAAAGCATACCTAAGTCACTGAATAAGCCCTAGATTAGTGCTTTGGTCTGGATCAAAATGCCTTAACTAGCATCTCGGGGAGACAAACTGTGCATCAGCCTGCTGCARAATTAGATAGTCCATGTATTCTGTTCCAGATATCCAGAGGGAAGCTGAAAGACCTATAGCAAAATAAGGAGCCCAAAGCTTGGCTGTGTTGAAGAAACACTTGCGGGAGCTCACAGTCACTTCTGTTGCATATATTGAGCAGAATTAACCAGTCAGCTTGGAGGAGAGGTTTATTCCTGCCTGGGATTAACTGTGAACTATCAAGAGAAAAGAGTACTCAAGACTTTAACATGAATGACAATAGCTTGCTGCATAGTGCCCATCCGGAGACAAAAACATTATTGTTAGGATTTGCCTGTGCTCTGAGACGCCACCCACAAGAGCAAGCAGTGTTATAAATAAAGGTACTATTTAATCCATGTGGAACTTGTTAGTTGCAGATATGAGGAAGTTCCACTGATGCAAATGATGACTTTTTTTCTTAAATACTGTTGGGTTTTGAAGTAGTGCTTTCCAATCCACTGCTAACAACTAATGGTTGACTATCAGACACAGAGTACTCGGGTCAAGCTAAAGAAGCCTTCCAATGAAGGCTCACCAGGACTTTAAGACTCTCCGGAAAAGCGCTGTAGGAAAAAAAAGCAAATAAAAAGGATCCTCACATGGCAGCACAAGCCTTGCCCGAGGCATTGTTCTTCACCCAGTCGGACAATAATGCAATTTRTTGGCCAGGTGCTGAATTTGTATAATGACATTGAGAAGATTAGTCAAAATAATTGCTTGGGATTGAACAAATCCTAACTGAAATGGGTGCGGTTAGTTTACTTGCCTGACTCGTTTAATTGACTTCAATTACCTTGCTGTCAGATCTGCATTCTTCTGTTGTGGTGAGCAGTGACCCATTTTACATTAAACATAGGAAGCACATTGCACTTTCTCCTCTGTGATCTTCTTTTATGATCACAGTGACCCGCACAAGGCAGGGGCTGGTGTCATTAAATATGTCCTACCACGAAGAAGCCATGATTTTTCATAATTTTCACTGATGCCTGAAGGTGCTGTAAGGACGAGATTCTCTGCTGTTGATCCTGGTCAATGAAAAAGGAGGGGGTGGGGGGGAGGAAGCAATAGGAGCAACGGCTTTTTCTTTTTTCTAGTCCATTAATATATTTGTCTGTCTGGAAACCCATAAAGAAAAAGCAGGGAGACGTTGCATCATCACTCTGCTGTCTGACATGAGAAAAAATCACGCAAAAAGGGGAAGGAAGATTAAGATGCAGTTTCCTTTCCATGGTGTCTCTGTAACCACCCCTAGACAGAAGTCAGGACAATCGTCAAGGGCTCTGTTGAAATATTTTGTAAGTGCTCCCAATCTTCAGAAAGGCTCTCATAGCTGCGTTTGTCTGAACTCTATAACACATTGCTGAGACAGTGAGCATAAGTCACAGTGTGGGAGCACACACGTGGCAACAGCAGGTATTTTGGACTTGTGATTTTGAACGTGTAAAGACAGRTTTTTTATACCAGCATAACTGAGAGAAGCTAGTGACACTACTGTTGACAACAGCAGAATTCCAGATTTTTCAAAACTCAGCTGGATAAGGCCYTGACTGATCTGTCCTAACACAAATTTAGCCCTGCAGGAGGTAGGACTCAATTACCTCCAGAGATCCCTTCCAGCTTAAATTTTCCTCTGATCTTGTGACATTTGCAGTGTGAAATGAAAGCACCATCTGCTGCAAAGGAGGTAAATTTTATCCCATAACTTAGTCACAGGCTCACATTATAGCAGCAGCAAGTGTGACCACTCTGCTCCCAGCCATCTTTTGATAGAAGAGTTTCCTTCCCCTCCCCCCCCCCCCCCCCCCCCCCGGCAGGTTTGTTCCTACAAAACGTTCCTTCCTAGGCTCTATCTGTCTGGAAACCTCTGAGGGAAGGGGAAGCTCTACCTAGCTCTCTGGATTTCCAATCGGCTGCTTTGCTCTCTTCCTCATACTCTGGGGAAGACTAATCACAGAGGTTTCCCTACACACAGCTGAAACATATCCAAGTCCTGCAGCATCTCAAGCACCAGCCCAGGCCAAAATATTTGGAGGACTGTTAATTCAGAACCAGAGGGATAACTCCCAAATCTTTACAGTCACTGCAGATTTTAAGAATCTCATTGCAGGGCTTGAAGTTTCTAAATCAGTTGTCCCACCAGAATCCCTTTGCAAATCAAGAGGGAAGTATGACTAAACCCATGTATATGCAATGGTCTGGTAGAATAAGGGGCTTGAAAGACAAACTAAACYGGTGGTTAAACATGAGGTCCATATTCTCCTCTCAAACACCTGCATATCATGATTTTAGTGGCAGATGAGCATATCTAGCTGGTGGTGTCTAGAGGGAAGATTTCGTCTTCATGTCCCCCTCAGTCAATATTCTCAGAAGTAGAAGACTTTTCAGGCTTAACGCAAACCAAAGTTGCCAGGCCTTTCAGGCTCTGCCAATCACTCACCTGTCCAAYACCACTCTTATCATCCACTCATGGGACCATTAGACACTGCTCCAATTCCCACTGAAATAATATTTGCCGTGCCTACCACAGTGTCAGCAACTCGACTGAAATTTGGACTAGTGTCTTGTTCCTTATCACTTTTGGCAGCTGGCACTTGGCTGGTGTCCTGACAAACAGCAAGGACATCAGAGGCAATGGATAAGTCACCTCCTCCAGCCCCAGCTGTGATTCTGATGCAAAATGAGCAAGCGTTTCTTTCAGTCATGACTGACGTAGACATCTGTTGGAAAAAGGCATCTCAGATTGACTCTAAGGTGATTAACAGAGCAGAATTAGCACAATGAGCCAGGAGAATTAAGGACAGAAAAAGCCATCCTTGAACCACTACGGCTTATATGTCTGCTAGAGGAACACCAACAGCCTCAGAACTCAAGTGAAAGCACAAATAGGAAACATTAATGAAGTCTCTGATATCGCACATTCAGTTAAACAGCTCATGAAGGTCTGTGTGCCCATGAGTATATCATTCAAAGCTCTCCAAGGAGCACAAAATATGCTAGAGTGCTAGAGCTTTTCTCTGCAACACTTTCCAAGGACCACCTTCAACTTCTTTCAGCTTCCCTTTCACAGTTCCCCTGTCTAAGACAGTCCCTTAGGGAACTGCTTTGGGGCTTCTTTTCCTTCTCCACAAACAGCTGTGCACCACTTTTCAGTCACTCACATTACTTTAAGTAACCAGACACRTACCAATGACTCAACTTTTTCTCTTCAGCCAAACCAGTCTGACATCTTCTCCTACATGGGGAATCACTTCCAGTTCAATCTGACCAAAAGGGAGCTAAGAATTAACTTTTCCCTCCCAAACTTTTCCTGTTGTCTCTCTGCTCCAGCATGCTCAACAGTGCGATGATGTCTCCTGAGCCAAGGCACCACTGTCAACTCTCATCTGTCCTTCTTCCCCTCACACCCAGCCCACAACTAGATGTGGTCTCATTTTCTCTACATTCCCTTTCCCTTCTAATCCATCCCAAAAGCAGCTCTTGCACTTCTCTCTTCTTCAGGTTGTGCACAGCACATCTGCCTTCTGACTAACAAAGTTGTATTGAGCTTTCATGAACTCTCCTACCATCTCCCACCACACCAGGTATCCGGAGCAAGTCCCCTCGCAAGGTTATATGCCACTCAGTTTGCTTCCTCTCTAATCTGATCCCCTTTCACATTCCCTTCTCTGCCTGCCTGCTGACACTGCCCATTAAGTAGCCTCTTTAAAGCTGTCCCTGTTCTTCACACCAGTGCCTTCTGCCACACTGTCCGCACGGCAGGATCTCCTGGGATCTGTGCAGCGACTCACAGAATATACAATTACTCAGTAAGTACAGAGGGGTTGGTCCCTTTGGACTTGAATCTGCCAGTCTCTCTGATGAGAAGAGGATGCATCCTCTGCTGCTTAGCCAAGCTCGCATGTGCACGAGCTTTTGCAGTTACTTTACCATGGCCCAGGCCCAGCTGTTCTGCCTCGGCCCTTCCAAAATGGCCCTCACCGTCCACTGGGTGCTGGCCATTTAGCCTCACCACAAAGCACACAGCGGCACATTTGAGCAGATGTGCAACTCTGGGACTTTACTCACCACCAAAATCTGAAGGGCATCACTACAGCCACAGAGCGAGCAGGGCTAGAGGGCATCCTGCTATCCAAATGATGGCGTGCAACCAGGGGAATTACCCCATGGGGGGCCTGTTCTGGCTCCTGACAATTCTGCAAATTATATGCAAGCCAGCACAAAGTCCATCTGCCTTCACAGGTCAGATAAAGTCAGCATTCTGGCACTTATCAACTCAGCCTGATAGCCCTCATACAAACATAGGAATATTGACATGATAAATAGGAAAACTTGACCTCTTGGCTTCCAGCAACAGTGGCACCACAGGGACTGCTCCTATAAGGAGCACGTTACCTTGGCAGAGCTGACCAGCTCCAGTCCCCAGTGCCACGTGGAACTTCAAAAGTGTGCCAGGATATTGAGTGCTTCCTGGCAGGGCTAAGCTTTCCAAATTTCCAAAATGACTGGAATTTCCTCACTGTTTATACAGTGCTACCTATTCTCCAGTAATCCTTGCTGTTTTGCTATGTTTGGCATAGAGGAGAGTTACTAGTCATGATGAAAGCTTTGAAATAGTTGACTTTTTTGAGCAATTTTAAGGCCATCTGCTTACCTCCTCCCTTCTCCTTGTCCATGCTTGAAATAAATACACACACACAAATCTTCCATTTATCGATTCCCAGAAACATACCTCTTCCATGCATTTGGGGACAGCCCGACCTACTGTGCAAAGACAGCATGATTTACAGCCTCAGCAAGTCTTTAGTAAGCTTGAAGGCAGGGTGAAGGACAGGACCAGCAGTCCTGGGAAATTCCCATGAGCGGCAAAATCTCTAGGCCCATTATCCTGGTCTCTCCTTTCAAAGTCTGCTATATTCTGCACTTACAAACATATTAATGTCTAAGTGCTTAAACACACTTCATTGTGCACAGCACTAACTTCTACCAGAGGTATAAAATACTCCTTTTCTGTTCCAAATCCAGACTCCTTTGCAGGCTATGCTAAGGTGCATTATTGTGGACCTAAAACTCCCCATCCCTCCCTACCATTAATACAAGCAAAAATGCTCAAAGCCCCACGTACAAGTAGACCAAATATATCAAGCACACATACATACTTTACACACTCCAACTAGAGCTCTAGAGAGAAGCTATGGTGCATGCCAAATATGTAACGTGGAAAGGTTAAATCAAAACACACAAAATGCATTTTGTGAAGCCAAGTTCAAGTCCCAGGGATTATTAAGGGAAATATATCATTGACTTTCATTTTCACACAATGAAAGTCAAGATATTTCAGAGGCTGGCTGCTTTTCTTTAAGGGTAAGCTCCAAAGCACATGACATCCCATGCCCATGATGCTCTGTGGCACAGAGAGATTTGMTGAGAGAAGATGGAGATTAGGGTAATAAATCTTAACTCCAATATTTAGAACCCATAGAGTACCTTTCTACACAGGTGTTCAGGACAAAGCAAGGAAAAAAAATTAGTGGAAAACCAGAGACTGAGAAGACAAATGTAAAGAGGCAGGTACTTCAAAGGGGTTTCTTCTCAGCTCAATACTRTTTTAGCCTCCTCCTCCTTCCCTTCTATTTTAAAGCTCCAGTATAAACATCATAAAGAGTAATCCACAAGTAATGAAAGTTGTAGCATTTAGAGGCATTTGCAGGATGTTCAATCCATCATAAAGGTAGTGCCTGGAAGGCCAAGCAGAGATCAGGCCCTTCCTGCAAKTCCTACATGCCTGATAAAATAGATACCCCCTGCCCACCAGGAGTTTACAAGCCAAGTGCTCCAAGAGACAGCAAGATGTTGATAAACAGGAATCAAGGGAGGGCAAGATGACAGCAGCATAGCACTGTTCGGTGTGTCATGCATTCATCTTAGCACCTCATCCACTGATGCTGGAAACCAGGCATCTCCCCCATTTGACAGATGGCAAATGTGAAGCTCCAAAGCTGGCCTGATATCATACAGGAAAATCTACATTAGGACTGGGTGTAGAAAAAGCAGTCAGATCTCTGATCCCCATTGCCATAATTGCCAGACTATTTACATTTCAGTGCCATGCCACAACACATCAAGTCCTGTAAACTTGGTTATAGTTGTGTTATTTGCAACAACAGCAAACATCCAAGACTGTCGACAAAGATGCTGGTGGCAAAGTGTATGGCACTATGGATATGCTAGGAGGGTATGTATATGTTTGCACTTATGCATCTATATACTGCTACCGCAAAACGTCATTACTAAAGTTGGCCAAAGCTCTGCATAAACTGTCACAGGGACCACTGAGGACCGCTGTTCTTACTGGAGCATCCTTCTTCAGTTCCAGTGTTACTCRCACATCCTCAGGGCAAACAGGCAGTCTGCTCCCACCAGCCCTCTCTCCCAGTAGCTCTAAGACAAGGTTGAGGACCCACACAGATCCTTTTCTGCCTACAGAGCCTGGTAGTACAAGGGAATTACAAAAAGGCTGATTTATGGATATGGAACTCCAAATATAATATAAAACCGATAAGAGCATTCTTTATGGCAGGGGAAAAGGATTTATGAGAGAGAGAGGAAAGAAAACAATCTTCCCTGATGGTTTTGCCCACTGTCCTTCAAGCAAGGCAAACACATCTATGAAGGCAGATATTTGAACTACYGTCTCTCTGAAGCCCTTGTTTGGCTCTGAACAGGCTAGGAGGCACTAAGCTGTGAGGCAAATGGRTACAAGGAGAAAGGCTATTCATACAGCAGCAGGTACAACAGACCCAGAGACTCTGTTCAAAGGAGTTGGCATGTCTGTCCTGCCCTCAGTATTGACTCAAATTAAATCCAACTGGCCAAACTGTGCAGACAGGGCTGTCAGTGGAACTGCAAGGTCAAACTTTCCTGCACAGGATGTGGGATTAATTAGAGTATCAGGAGAGCAGACCCCAGATCAGAGGAAATTTCTCCACAGCACTGGAGAGGTGAGCTCTGCAGAGTGGTGTAAGGTATACGAGAAAGGAGGAAGGGACTGGAGGAGACTCTTCAGGTCAAGAGCCAGACACAAAACACTTGGACAGCTAAAGGCTGTAGGAGCAGAATCCAACTGCTGTGCCAAGCTCAGAGTCTGTCTCCACATGGAGGGATGCTTTGGCACATGTTTACATACTACTCTGCAGTAGTACTCTCCTTGGGGAGAGTGGGACGCCACGGGGCTCTCCTCCCTCAGCCTGCTCACAAATTCCACAAAAATCAGGGCCAGAAGCAAGGAGTATTGAGGAAAGAGCCCTGCACCAGGCAGCCACTGCAGCAAACAGGCACCACTCACTGTCTGCACAGCTGCTGTCCTCCCCACATTTCACTTGGAAGCTAAGGAGACACCAGGTTTCCCAAAGTGCAAGGAGGAGAAAGGATATTTGGGCTACTTCATTCCTTACCTTCTTCCTTCACAGATGCAGGGGAGGAAGCCAGGCATGACTGCTCTGCTGGCCCAGGCCCAGGCCATCGTTCTGCCAGGTCCCCAGGTGCCAGGAACACAGCAAGGAGGAAAGGCAAGCGGTAATTTCCATTGCAGGAAATCCCCTAACACTCCTTCTCCTCCACTGGATTTTAGAAGGAAGTGAGTGGCCATGCGTGGGTTCAGGCAACCCTCCCAAGCCAGGCCAGGCTGGGACATTTGCAGCAAGCATACTACTTGTGCAAACTCCTAAGCTTCCCCTAGACTGAGAAGGCATCAGCTGTGTCCCTTATTCCCTTCCACAATGCCCACCTCTTCCACTAGAGTTTTCCTGCCRTTTTCCGTCTCAGAAGTGAACCATGGTCTAGTTGCTAAAGCCTCTCTGACACATTGCTCTCCTCTTCACTCCATGCTCCTTTGTGGCTTCAGTGTATCTTCCTAGGAAGCCAACCTTGTGGGTCAGCTACCACTTGCTCCCGGAGAGGTACCAGCCAGAGGAAAGTTTCCAAACAACAATCTCCACTGACTTTAGTGAGCACATAACACCCAAAGAACCAGACAGAGCAGCAAATTCAGTCTTCTACCTGGCTATCCTCACTGCTTTGCAACATTCATCAGGCTTAACCAGGAATCCCCTAAAGAGACCCAAATCCTTACTTTCCTTTCCACTCTACAGCTCCTTTTCCACATTATAGACTCTCATTTTCCTGCACCACCTCCAGCCCTCAGTGCCTCAGGGAAAACCTCCCACAAGTACTGCTTGCTTACCACAGCCTTCAGGTGAYGAAAGAAAAACAGTTTCCTCTGACTAGCGCCTGGGTGCACACAGCCTCTGCTTGAACAGTCACCCACGTTTACATACCCTACGGCTGAGCCATGTACTAGGCAGAGCAATCTGTGGCTTTTATTCCATACGGAGGCGCAAGCCAGCCTGAAGTCCTTATTCAGACTGGAGTTTGCCCTCCTGTCAAGCCAGCAAGGCTTGGATCCACATGGACTTCACAAGCCATGGACAGAACCCCACCTCCGGTTGCCACACTGAGCCCAGAGCTGTGATTTGTTCTGCCAGATCCTTGCAGGGAGGGCCCAGCTAAGCTCAGGAGAGATCGCACACAGCAGCTTCATCTTGCTGGCTCTCTGTGTAGCTTCACTCGCCCATTGCGACTGCTGTCTGCRAATGAGAAATACTCCAACCCAGGGCTGCCCCTCCTGACCTTTGTTAATGGAGAGTTCCCAACGGCCGGAGCCTGGCTAGAAACTCAAACCCTACCACCAAAGAGCCAGACATCATCTGCATCATGGCAGGAGATACTCAGGACAGGTGCCTCATTCACCTGCTGTCCCAACTTAGGCTGCACCCTCTGGGGCTTATTTTCCAGCATGAGTTCCTCTGATTTCACTTCAGGGTCTTCCTCTTCCTAGGTATGTGTATCCTCCACATGCTCCTCAGTTCAACTGTCAAATAACCTCACTAGATATAATAGCTCTTCTTCCTGTCCCACAACATAGCTGTCCCTAAGGTCTCTTCATATAGAATCTACACAACTATCTTTAGAGGTCTTTCATTAAAAGCTCAGTCTATACAGTTTTACCCCTCCCAGCTCTACAGAAGGCTTCCTYGCTGGTACACTGTGATTCTGGGTTGTGGATAGGCTTATTTAGCAGTTGCTGAGCACACTTGTTCAAGAGACATGCCATATTCTTGCTTTCTCCTGTTGGCTACAGTTTCAAAGCCAACACATTCACCTGCCTTGGTCCTCTTGAGCTCCGCACCATCAGGGCACAACATCACACTAAGCACAATAGCCATCAAMAGAGAACACAAGTGCTCGGAGTGTACATGTGGACAAATACGCATGACAAAACTCACTCTTCAGCAAGGCATTTTCAACAGTAACCAAAGGGCTGGTGTTGCCACACACACACGGACCCAGCAAGAGGCCAGGAAGACAGTACCCATCTAACAGATTTTCACAGCTGGCAAGAAAGGAAGCCTACAGAGATACACCTGTCAAACAGTTGCAGAGAACAAGTTAGCAGATGTGATGCCTTCTCAGAGTCAGAACCAGAGGTGAGGAACTAACTACCCTGGAGGAGATCCRAAATGAAATACTTGCTTTTCCCATGTGGACTCTCTCTCCCTACCGAGGCAGGGCTGACATTGGTGAGGCAGAGCAATCTCTGTGTAATCTGTCTGTGCCCTCTTGTGGCTGCCTGGCAATAACAGAGCGATTCTACACACCGAGACCAAGAGCAGCCCCAGTTCTCAGGTGAACTGCTGCTGTTACAAGGCCTGACACTGTTTTCTGCTCTGGCTGTACCTCCATCTGGCTTCTCAAAGATCATTGATCTTTTGCTTTTTCCCCTCCACTGCCATCACAAATGGTACAAGAAATCTTCCATGTTAATCTCCAAAGCTAAAGGGAGGACACACACCATGCCAGCAACCAGCCTGCATCTCTGACTTGTGCCTGCCTCTGCTGTGGCTCTGAGAGCTGCACRAGGGCTGGAGCCTGTCAGTGTGTCCACAGACAAAGGATGACCCAGCCACAGTCCCCCTTCTTCGAGGATACAAAGGGGCTGCATCTAGCCCTTCATGAGAAAAGGCAGCCTTTTTCAAAGCAAGCTGCAGCTAAAAGCACAGGGATTACCTGAACAGCAGGAGCAAGTTCAGCCCCCAGGACTGCTACAGCTCATGCTTGCCAGCTCCCTGCCTTTGCATCCAAAGCCCGGGCCCCTGTGCAGCCCAGCCAGCACCAAGAATCACAAGCCCTGCCAAAGAATTGCCTGGACTCATATTTGGGAGGCAGAGCCACAAGCACATATGCCCCCCTCCAGCAGTCCAAGGCGCAACCCTCCAGGCAAGGCACGGGCAGAGAAAGTGCAGGAGGAAGAGCCACCAGGTGCACTTTGAGGCAGTGCTAGGGCTGTCCTTGACTCTGCCAGAACCTGAGTTATTGCCTAGGGCCCAAAGGACAGGAAGAAGGAACAGAGTGACCCCAGGCTGGATCAGAGCAGTTTGCTTTATGTTCCCAAATAAAGTCTGAGTGGCCTCTCCTCCCAAATCATTTGCTGAATTAATCAAGTTAAAAGCTAAGCAGCTGGGCAACTGAGAGTCCAGTGGGGATCCAACTGTATTTGGTGTTTGARTTACCTCTTGGCACTTCCCCAGCACTGCGGGATGCTAGGCCTCAGCACTAGGGTTAATCACTGCCCAGCAGGGAGAGCAAATTGAGAACTCCTCTGGGGAAATGCAAGTCGTGTTTCTGCATCCAGCCTGGAAGAGGGCTCAGAGCAGTATTTTGCTGCCCCAGGATCCTGCTCACCAGGTTTAGGGACTCTATAGTAAATAGTGGGCAYGGAAGAAGGTCCTTGAATTAACCAGCAGGACTGAGTCACACTGTGGCCAGTGCCACAGCTGCTCCAACTCCCTTTTGGATGCAAACAGGACCAAAGATATTGGCCTAAATACTACTACTGAGACAGCTAAGCTAGGCTGCCCAAGTTAAGCAGCAGCCAGTTACAGGAGGGGCAGACTGAAAAAACAAACAAAAAAACATTAAAAAACCTAATCCCTGAGGATATACACTGGTGAGAGAGGTGTAGARCATAAGCCTGCCTGACTCCTGTTGCCCAGAAGGGAGCATTAGCTTCCAGAGCATCTTTCAGMCCAGCAGCATGGATAAAAAGCTATTCACTGCCTTCCTGCCTATAAGGTTACAATTTCTAACTATAGAAGGAAGATCCAACTCCTCCAGCTGCTTCACATTTGAAGACAGCACTCCCCACCCTGCAGTGCCTTTAGCAGTGTCCCAGCACAAGAGCTCCACAGTGCACATAGGGCACAGGGCTTGCCACTGAGCCAGCCTTTCCCCTTAACCTTGCTGTGAACATAAGTGATTCCTGTGAGCCTGCCAGCTGAGGGGAAATGAAGTCCTAACATCTACCTTAACTGCCATGCAATCAAACTGGCAGCCCTTCTCTGCTTTATCCTCTAGCACTTCTGTTGCCTGTTCTTTCCAGGACGGCCAAGGTTGTAAAYAGGGAATTTCTAAAGGCTTTTTACTACTCCCCATCACTCAACCACTCCTGCAAACTCCCACCTACTATCCCAGGTCAGACCACAAGCCAGGCAAACTCCCCTATCCAAGYGGATTTTTCTTTTCACTACTGAATGCTCACACACGCACCAGCCTGACCCTTGAACTGCAACCAGACCTCAGAAGGTTAACAGCAAATGTTTATTTTCCTTTAATAAAGAGCAGGGTGCAACCATCCCGCTGTTAATGGAGTGACTTCAGATTAATTTACAAATTGTTCTCTATGCTTTGTTTTAAATGTAAGACAACCTTATACAATGCATTTCTCTAATTCCTTTTATCCCAAAGTGCTTTACAAAGTGACACTGGTGGTGGGGGGGGGGGACCCACAGACCAAAATATCTCCTACACAGAGAGACCATCTCACTCCCACTGCTGCAATGCAGCTACATTTGCTGTGCAATGCAGCAGCTAATGGCACAGGGAAACATGTAGACATCGAAAGGTCTGGGGGGAGCAGATCCAAGGGGAAACTACCATGAATGGAATTTACCTGAGCTGAAATCTGCAGTTGGGGAAGGATATTTCTATTTTTTCCTCTTGAAAAGCTGATGTCTAATTGCCACAAATCTGAAGACAATGACAAAAAAGTGCAGGTTTATCATCAGCTTAAGACCCAGCCTGACTCTACACCAAAGATGTTTTCTCCACATTGTTACTCCACATTTGAAACTTATTTCTTTGGTGAAGAGTAGAGACACATGCACTCACCTAGCTATGGTGAACAGCATGAACCAGGGGTACTCAGCTGTGAATGAGGCAAAAGCAGAACCGGGATGGTAACAATCACTCTGGCTTCAACCCTTTCGGACCTGAAGGTGAGTTCCAAAGTAGCATGTATTTTCAGCAACGTGTTCTCCCAGCTCCAGGGATGACAACTCATATTTCACATGGCTATTCACCCTTGGCAAGTGACAGCATATGCCAGTACGGCTATAAAGAAAGGAGTCCCCTGAGGAGCAACTCAGCAGCGTACAGTAAAGTCTCTGCTCAGTGACAGAAAAGCCTGCACTCATGAGGGTCTTCCACAGCAAGGTTTTCTCAGATCTACTGTGAAGTTGTTCTTGCATTAGCTCCCAAACCAAAACTTGGTCTTCCCCAACATATTCCTCCCTCACCTGGACAAAACCACAGCAGCTTGGTTAGTTTTCTTCTGCTAAAGATACAAAGTTCCTACTGCAGCATCCTCCAGGAGATGAAACTCAATGGAGTTGAGGATAGTGATCCAGTTCTGGGCACCAACCTGCTAAGACAGGAGCTCTTATGACAGCAGAGAGACAGGGTAACACCCCAGAGCCACAGTGCAGAAATGCCACATGAGATGAAAGCCCCAGGGCAGTGGCAGAGATGATTCCAAAGTCACTGGAGAAGGCTAATCAGCTATCAAACGCTGTCATGGTTTTAACACAGTTCTGTATAGACAAGGCCTGGAGGTGAGCTCAAGCTATAGAGGGCATCTGCTTTCCAAAAGCTTTGGCCGCATCCCTCCCAGCACATCTTGAGGCATCTTGTGGCTACAACCCTCACATGTGCATGCAAAGATGTCTCAAACTTCCCCATTGGGGATGGCAGCCTGMGAAGAGCTGGGTTTCCCCAACAGAAGTGAATCTCCAGGCCTGGTGTTATACTGGGGAAGGAATCTCTGGGTCTTGACAGAGCCCAACCTGGGCATGCACCTTCTGGAGATGGAAAGAAGCTGGCCTGGGACCATGGTTTCTATCGGGACAATGGGARCAGCAGTGCCCAAAGCTACCCTCAGAGCAGGAACAGCTCAGAGGCATTTGCCTGTGGCAGAGATTTGTATCTAAGAGCACCACAGGGGGCTTTCTGCACCTAGCACTGTCACAGRGCAACACCTATGTGGATCTGCGTCTGCCTGTGATGACTGCAACAGATTCTCTAGGCTATGCAAAAACATTCTGCACTGACTGCAGCCAAGCTGTGGCCAGCTGTGAGTTATACAATTTCCCTGCTCACTTTCTTCTGCTGAAGGCCCCAGGTGCACAGCACTGACCATTCCCCCAGCCTGGATTACAAGAACCCAGTGCCAAATCGCAAGCTAAAAACAGAAACAAAACCCTCTTTGTGACTCAGCTAGCAGAAAGCTTCTCTTGAAGGCTCTTTAAAAGGAGCAAGGAAGTACTTGGAAACAGGCTGTTCATGGCTCTCCGTAAGATTATTGTGTGCTGCTGGCATTTGCAGGGCCATCAGAGGAGTAACTGATCAGCAGGGGCTAGGTGTACGGCTGGGCAACAGCACCCTCCACCCCAAGGAATGAGTGGGCAGACAGCCAGCATCTGCCCTGAAAGACTTGCTTATAAAGAAGGGAGCTCAAGACTCCTGCCTCGCACAGGACTAGCCTAAGACTATGCCAAAGCAGATCGCATATAAAAACAAAAGTTTAAAAACTGGATATAGACTGCATAAAGGAGACTCCACAGAGAACAGCCTGYAGATGGCCACCCCCAGAGCAGCCAGGACCAGCCCGGCTCCGAGAGGGCAGCATGGTGGCTGCATTCCAGTCACAATCAGAGGAGAAGTGGGACAGCTAAAGGGGGAACTTGTGCTTCTTGCTCCATGATCAGCATCAGGCAGAGGGAGCCAGGGAGGGGAGGAAGCAAGGCCCACTGCGGGAGAGGCACCACATTCATCTGTTTGGCAAACCATGTTCAGCAGGCCATTCATACAGGAGCAGTTTCCTTCCACGTTCAGGCCTCAGCTTACATCTCACTGGGAAAAAACCCAAGTTTGGCTAGAGACATCTCCCTCCGGAGCCGCATGACTTCCCAGTACATCAGCTCCACTGCAAAGCAAAAGGGGGTGGGAAAAGAGGAAAGAAAAGAAAAAAAAAAAGAAAAACGGTAAGCAATACACAGCTGGACACCACCTGATTTTGTGCTCTGCTTTTGGCACAGCCCAGCCAGACTCATCCACAAGTGGGGGAAGCAGACGTGCTGGAGGGACCAGCAAGGCTTCATCAGGTTACTCCCATACCAGCTCAACCCCAGGGCAAAGCTCCCAACAAGCTGATGAGCAAGGAGGGGGTGCTCCTCTCCCTCCCAGTCATTAATCTCTCTTGCCTCTCTTCTGCCATTTAACTGTTTCTCAAGGACACAGGGAGTTCAGGGTACCCAATCTGGCCCCATTCCTGTCATGCTGAACAGGACCTTTCAATTACTCCCAATGGCCCACAGAGGGCACTCCCACCGCACACAGCCATTATCCCCTCTTACCATCCTGCCTCACCAAGCCCTGCTGGATATAGCGAATATACGTGAAAAAGTTGCACACCGCTGTGATCTGAGAGAGAGAAAGAGAAAGAAAAAGGAGTCAGTTACAGAACTGCTTGGCCTGTCAAGGGGCCAGCCACAGTACCCAGCAGGAGTACTCTCTCAACACATTCAAGCACCTGAGATACAGCACCACATGCTGTCAGAGGGAAAGAGAGAGGAAGAAAGCTGCTAAAAATAATAAAATTCTGGGCATTTGCAATCCCATCCCAAGATATTGCACCACCCAGGACAAACTGTGCAAGAACTCCAGGCTACTGACAGCTTGAGACATAACTGATGACCACTGAATATGGCTGCAAAGCCATGAACTTCCTTGGAGAGCACTGTCCCCTGCCTGAATGAAAAACTCTGGAGTTAAAGGTTTGCACAGAAAGTGTGTGTTCAGGGAGGTGAACRGAGTTCATGACATATTGCAATGTTTTGGAGCAAGTGACAAATATCAGTCAAGTTAAGGCCATGTAGAAAACCAACAGCCTGTCTCAGAAAGTTGTACATTTGCAGGGCTGGCTCTTTTGATTTGCAGCCCAGGAAAGCATTTAAGCACATGCTTAATGCTGAGAACCTGCACAGAGCACAGAGCAGACACTTTAAAGAAGTGCTCTGCTGAATCAGGGCCCCAACAGCAACATYAATAAATTGTTCACCTTCTTCCTGCCCTCTGAAAAAAAAGGACAGTTTGTCCTCATAACCATATGAGTCACTGATCTGTATTGGAACAGTAACATGAGTCAGCATTTAAAGAGCTGAAAATTAGTCTTCAACAAAGGAGGGAGAAAAAAAGAAGAAAAAAAAAGGCTCTGTGATTAATCAAACCATGGAAGATAATCACACTGAAGACAGATTGCCTGAAGAAGCATAAGCTGGAGCACCATATTCTGAGATGGACCCAAGACCTACACCCTAGGCAGCCTGACCAATAGCCACCCCGACTCCAGGAACCAAACTCAACCCTCACAGGTTTCTGTCAGTTTGAGGGCTGACCCAAGAGCTCCTCTATCTTAGGGTTTGGAACACTTTTGGAGGCTGAGGCACCCTGGGAAGGTGGAAGACTCACCCTGGCCCTGCAGGATGGTGAAATGTAGTAGTAATTCCCAGAATCCCCCAGCATGATACGGTGCTTGCAGGTCCTGGGGAGACCACTTAGAGCACACTTCCTGCAGGGAAAGAAAAACAACACTTCAGCCTACAGCAATCTAGCGGCACAGTAGAACTCGACAATTCAAAAAGCTGAAGAAAATCTCCGAAAAAAGATGAGAGTGGGAGCTCAGAAACCAGGCCTGCGTCAGCCAGCTTCCAGAAGAAAGAACAGGGCTAATACAAGCCTTTTGCTCCTCAGAAGCTTTCAGAAATAGCAGGTTTAGGAGACCTCAGACTAAATATTTGCTACCATGAATTATTCCATGTCCAAGTAAACTGTGACAGTATCCTTTCCCTGGCAGACAGCCTATGACAGAACCACAGAAAATATGAAAGAAATTAGCCTGAAGCAGTGTATAATAAATATCATCTGGGCTCTGCACATCTCTTCTACATTCCAGGAAAGGCTTTTGCAGGAGCTTCTGCCCAAGCATCTCCGTTTCCCTGTTGGGTTACATACATGCTGCCTGGTGAATCAAACCTGGTCTCAGAACAGGTAATTCCAGCATTTGAGCAGAATCAGCCCCATCACTGGCAGGGCCCTGAAATTCATCTGGACTTGCCACCTTTCTTCAATGTCCTCCAACATGGCATTTTCCTCGAGAAGTGTCCTTGCTTGGATTTTACCATACACTAAGCCTACAAGGCTACCACACTCCAGGAAAAACATCTAAGGACAGCTGTTCACCCTGCAAGTGTTACATGGAAACTTCAAAAGAAAGATTTAAAAATGAGATCTCCTCTGTGGCACAAGAAGCAGCCAACAGGAATTGTGTGTGACCTCTCAAGCTTTTGCATCACCCTTTCTCACCATCAAGCAGCACAAACCATATTGATGCCAGCTGCTCAAACTGGGAACTCAAAAAAGCTACATAGCAGCCTTTATGCTGGACTCCTTTTAATTAGTTGGGGCCTGAATCAATGCCACTCGAAGCCACATCGAGTGGCTTTGCACTGATTTCAATGGTTTTTGGATAAGGTTTGCAGTCCCTAAGAACAAGTCAATCCCTTCCTATGTAGACAGGGTAAAAGCTTAGCTTCACAATTGCAAGATGATTTCAGATCAAGCAGAAAAAACAGAAGTCTTTTCAAGACAGGTCAGAGCCCAGGAAGACCGGCAAAGGATGTGATCAGCAAGATGCCCCTATTTTCTTGCGATTTCCTTCCATTATTCACACAAGATGATGAATGGTTCTCAGTACTAGCCACTGGCTTCCTTCATCATCATTTAATGCAGTAAAGCAGAATTTCCTGCTGCATAGTCATTACCACATTTTCAGAGACCAAGTGTCTGCAYGGTGGAAGAGGAACATGACCCCCCAGCCGTAAGAATTGCTCCAGAGGCCACAGAAGATGACAATAAGCAAATATTAGCTAACAGATAAAAGTGGAAGCATGGGCTGTAAGTGCTCAGATGCAATGAGATGTGTTCACTCCCCAAACAACTGAAGACAACTAAATCCTCAGAAAGTGCAGGACAAACAGTATCTTTGTAAAACATATACCTTTAAGAGGTCCTTAGTTTAGGCACTGCAGAACAAGAGAGAGAATCCTGCTGGTTACTCCCAACTTCATTGGTACCACCTGGCGTAACCCCAAGTTACYGCAACCATGGCAAGGAGTAATCTAAACCACAGCATGAGAACACCTATCCTTTGGCACTCCACACACCCCAGGGTGCCTTGCCAAGCACACCATCATGCAAGCCAGTGGGCCTCAGCATCTTCTGGACAGACCAGCATTTTACTCCARTGTTGCATGGACAATGTCACAGAACATAGCGGCCAACGCAGTCCCGACCTGTCTAAGCTCCTGAAAGTTTTGGACTGGGGCCTGTGCAATAGGGTGCTTTTTCCTCTCTGCTGCACAACATGCCCAAAGGTGCCATAAAAATGTGTTTTGCATCTGAACACACACAAACCCTTTTTGGCCATTTATTGCCACGAGCAAGGCTACTTACCACCTTGTCTGGGTGGTAATTAAACAGCATTAAGAACGTAGGTTAGTTCAGTTCTAGCCTCAAAGCTGCTAATCCCCACTAAGTTAGTAACTTGTTAATGGATCAGAGATCTTTGATCACTGACTAAACAAATACTTCACTTACGTTACAATTTGTGACCGGAACCCACTGCAAAGAGACAAAAAAAAAAAAAATCAGAAGGAACTGATCAGGATAAACACAGGATGGSTTGTTCTCAGCACAGGCCTGACACACGATCATGGAACAATGTGTCTAGGGGTGAGACAAAATGCAGAAGAGCATGGTAGAAAGTCTGCATGTGATCAGAATTCACAGTTACAGGAACACCTTAGCCTAGAAGATGCTCTGCTTGAAAGGGGGGGAGTGGGAGAAGGAAGAATAGACAGACAGAGAGAGAGAGAGAGAGAGAGAGAGCGTGCGCACACGAGCCCTGACCAGACTTTAATTCAATGGCTGAATAAAGTCCCCTTTCTTGGTCTGGAAGACCATGTCACCTTCTGCTACTGCTCTTCTTTGAGGCAATTTGTTTGTCACATCAGACATACAGCCATGCAGCTCTGGAGCAGCCACAGCCCTTTCCAATAGTAAGGTGACAGCATCAGGTGGGGGAGATGGTGAGCAGCAAGAAAGGATCTCTTTTGACCTAGCCTCAAAACCACCCGGAGCACTGTCAAAGTCAGCAGCGCAAGGTGAGCTCAAACCTGATGGGATGCAAGCACATGAGATAACACCACTCTGACTTAGCTCTCTCACCCTAGAGTATGCACAAACACACCCTTCAGGACCATTAAAATGGGTTCATCTTTTAGGAAAGGTGGGGGGGGAGGAGGAAAAAAAGGAGAGGGAGAGGGAGAGGGAGAGGGAGAGGGAGAG